>NC_091170.1:19755703-19951825 GCF_040958095.1 Procambarus clarkii
GGAGGTAATTCGGGGGGGGGGAAGGAGTGACAGGGATACATAAGCCCTCGTTTCAGATCTGTCAGTCACAAGGTGTGAACCAACGGACAAAGCCACACTCCTGACATACTGGTGAGTGCAGCACTGAGCTGGGGGCTTAGTAGAGGTAGCGAATGTGTAGGAAAACGGTGTTGTATTCTGTGACTTGAGTGAATGTGTAGGACAGAGCATATATTGTGAGCTTCAAGTGTCGCTGAAGAAGCATATCTCATTGTCGAACAAATTTGATTTCCTTACGAATCAAGGAATATAACATACTATAATACCTACCTGCACCTTATACACAAATTTTCAACCAGTGCATTTCAAATGAGTTGCTTAAATGTAAAATAGATTAAAAATCGTAACTTTGAATGTTTACTGCAGCCTTGTCCTGGCTCTCTCTCACAGAGTATTTGCACTTCCATTGCCCGTTCTGGGTTAGGGTATTGTATACATATGTCATTATACATGTAGATTTTGCAAAGCTTGTGGTATTCTACCTCACGAAAGAGTTGTTAAGAAGAGAGAGACGCATAATTTTGGATAGGATGTCTTAAATCCAATTAGGAAATGGTTTCCTTAAAAGATACAGAGTTAAGGTAAATGGAGTCAAGTTCAAGTTGGAAAACGTGGGAACATGTCAGAACCTTCAACAATGAAATCACGTTTATTCTATTTAATTTTAATTACAGGATCAATTAATAATTTAGAATGGATAAATAATTTATTATTAATCCATTCAATTTATTAACTTAAGTCCCTTAATTTAATAAAAATAGCTTTAAAAACTGATTCATCCTTCAATTTTATTGACGTTCTTATATTATGTGATTAAGGTATTCATCAGTTTCTTATTACAATGTAGGTAGGTAGACATAGAATTTAAAGCATATTAAACAAGAAGTTCTGTATATACATTAGAAATGTCAGAGGAACTGTTAAGCAAAGATTTCTTATGAAATTCCTGACAACTGTTACAGGTGTGAGTTTACAATTCTCTTGTAAAGATTGTAGTCAATTATATTTAGGGTAAACAACTAAACACTTTGGCCAGACAACTAAATGTCATAAATGAAGCATGTCAGGAGTCCAGTCCAGGGAGACCAGTCTCATGAGACCAGTCCCATGAGACCAGTCCCATGAGACCAGTCCCATGAGACCAGTCCCATGAGACCAGTCCCAGGAGACCAGTCCCATGAGACCAGTGCCATGAGACTAGTCCCATGAGACCAGTCCCATGAGACCAGTCCCAGGAGACCAGTCCCAGGAGACCAGTACCATGAGACCAGTGCCATGAGACTAGTCCCATGAGACCAGTCCCATGAGACCAGTCCCAGGAAGGAAGTCTTCTTATCTCCCACAGAGTCGTGAACCCGTCGTCCATCAACCACCAAAATGAAGGTGTTAATGGTTATCTTCCTGACGGCTGTAGTGATGCTGGCATTTGCCCAACGCCACAGTGGTGAACATGGAGGTCACAGCGATGAACGCGAAAGTCACGAGTGCCTTTGTATGTATTAATTGTTATGATGTTATTTGTACTAACAGCTGCTACAATCGTAAAGACAGTATTAATTATTGTTGTGTTAGCTGTACTAACGAGCAACTGAAGTAGTAGTAACAGCAGCAGCATTGGTAGTGGAAATGTTAATGATTGATGTTAATATGTTAATAATAATGTTATTAATAATGGTAATGATGTTGTAATAATGTTAGCTGTACTAACAAGAACAGCATTAGTAGCGGTTGTGAAGTTACCTGTACCAACAGTAGTGATAACAGCAGCAGCACCGGTTGTGTAATTGTTAATTGCAATGGTGGTTGCTGCACTAACAGAAAATTTAGTCTCATTATCAACAGCAACGGTAGGGAAAGTAGGTCTTGTTGTCTTAATAGCAATATTAGTCAATATTTAGAAAATGTAATTATGGTTGAGAGGGAGAGTTTCGAAACTCCTTAAAACTAGACGAAGATCTAAAGCCACACCGCCGTTGAGCGACATTACAATTTGCATTCAGGATTACTAATCTTAATAACGAGACCTGTGTATTCAGTCAGAGAAGAGAAAGCAAGAATTTGGATCTATATAAATAAGATCATGTGGATGTTGACCAGACCACACCCTAGAAGTTGAGAATGGTCCAGGACGGACCGAAACGTCGTCGTCCCTTCGACTTCTAGTGTGTGGTCTGGTCAACTTACTTCAGCCACGTTATTGCGACTCATCGCCTGCATCATGAGGATGTCAGAAAACTGATCGTTGGATATACCAACAATGAAATGAAATATAAAAAGATATAATCCGAGGTTTTAAAGGAATGCGAGGACGAACTCTGATATCCACTAAGGGTTAGTTAAAAATATCGATCTACGAGGCGAAACTTGTATATCCATGGAAAATCTGGAGAAAATATAATCCGGCATTAAGGCAGCCCTGTTGTGAACAGTAAGCCTTATTGTTGCAAAAGTAGTTGTCAGAAGGCGGGAAAAATAATTATGAAGGATACAGGAGCAATATATGATTATCAACAGCATGATACACAATGAGAAATACAAACACAAACAGAAGCACGTGAAATTAACTCACCGTTAAGCATTTGTTGATATTTATGTTATTTTACCATGGGTTACAGATAAGGTTTGTGGCAACAGCACAGCCTGTGTGAACTGCGTCAGAGCCCTGAGACTGCCATTTATTGTCATAATGAGATGCCTAGGCACCAGTAAGTATATTTCACACCTTACCATCTTCCTCACCTTGACTGACACACAGGTGCCATCTACTTCACCTTACGTGACACAAAACTGGCTCTGTGTTAAGTGACACTTAAGTGACACTATAATAATGCTAATTATTAATATAATTTCAAACATTAAAAGCAATAATAGGATTACTAAGAATTTGAACTGTTTAATCCACTGTCATACAACCTCTGTTTATTTACGTAAGCAGACATAAGGCAAACTGTTACAAACATATGTAATATTTCCAGATTGCAGCAAAGCAGCGACTGCGAGCACCTGCATCACCACAGCTAAGGTACGTCATGTGGCAACACTTTACAAATACTTTACACCTGACTACCTCAACCTTTGTTGTCTCCCACCGTCTAAATTTTTAACACGACATAAACGTGAGAGAAAGTCGTTGAGCCCACGCGTCCTGAACGTGGTTTTCTCTCGTTCTCCACTTTTGTAAAGCCACAGAAGTGGCTTTATCTCCTGTGAATCGCTTTCTCTGGCCAGGATCACAGTTCGTATAATATCGCTATTGATATATTATTACGATTTTGAACTTTGTACATTCTTGATCGTTCATAATGCTCCACTTGTGAACATTATTCTAATTAACGCATTAGTAAGAATAGGAGAGAGAGAAAGTCGTCACGTAGAGCTGTAGTGTTGAGGAAAGTTCCTATTACACCATCTTTTGGTCAGAAAATATTACTTAGGTGTTTGTAATGAAACTGTAACTTGACAGTCGATGATCAGTTAAGGAACATTTTTCAAGAAACTTTTCGGAATTAAACCTTTCTAAAAAGACAAATTCACGTATTTGTATATGGCTAATAAATGGTGAGCAAAAACTAAGTTATTTAATTATGTTATATATATTGTGAATTAACATACTATATCTCAACAGAACAACACATGTTTCACCACTACTGGCTGAGTTGAATGCCTCAACTACGTCCAGTCTGTCCTGCTGACGAACCGGATCACTATCACTGATGACGACTGACTTCGACACTGTCTTTTGGCAACCATATTGGCTTTCTATTTGTTGGTAACCATATTGGCTCTCTATTTGTTGGCAACCATATTGGCTCTCTATTTGTTGGTAACCATATTGGCTCACCATCTGTTGGGATGCAGCCTGGTTTATAATCTGTTGGCATGCAAGCTGCAAGTTGGTTTAGGCTGTTGGTAGGCAGCCTGAACCAATGTCTCATGCAGCAAAACCCACCATCAGCCAACAAAACTCCTATCCACTACTTGCTGGCGTGTAACTCTCTCTCACCACGTTATCAAACACATAAATGGCACAAAACAGATGAAAGATATAGTTAAAGATATAACGAATGTCAACAAATAAAATAAATACAAATATTCCCCCTAGCAGCACAAGCGTTCAAAAGCAGCACGCAATTCTTTCCTCAATTGGCAGTCATTTAATGTATCATCTCCGCTCCAGCCCATCGGCAGGAAGATATCTTTATCTATACTCAATTAATGTTTTGTCATTTACAGCTTTAAAATAAATTTGCTTGTAGTAGAAACGTTTTTTTATAATTCCTGGTGTATTGACATTATTGCTGACAACTAACTCATCTTACATTAAAGCCCAAGTCCGACATTCTCGTGCCAGCAAAGGTAAGAACAGCAAAAATGATGTACCTCTTATATATTAGATCACAGATCAATTACGTTGCACCTTTCTTTGCTCTAGTGCCTAGCGAGACAATTGCTGGAAGGGCTGGAAAAGATGCTAAAACAAAGTCATGAGGATCATCCTCGCGTTCACTTGTGCAACTTAAATTACTAAACATGTGGAAGAAACTGAATATCCCATGTGTAAGTGATCGGATCATTGAAATCAATGCTTTAATTGGTATTAAGATTACTAATAATTGATATTTATATATTGGTATAAAAACGGTGCTATTAAGCTAACCTGTCCCAACCCCTGCATTGACGCCCTCGATGCCTTCTTTATTGATGGCCAGAATCCTTCCAAATGGATTACAAAAACTTCAAATATACTCAGAATGAGTAATGTTTATGAGCTCTTCGAAGAGAGACAGCAATGTACTTTCCAACACCTTGAAAAATCACCCTTTCCAAATTTCTGTCTCGCCCCCCCCCCTTCCCATCCAAGAAGCTGATTACAGAACCCTTGCTTAGACAGGAAACAAAGTACAATGTTTTATACCAAATTGTTAGTCTAGTCAAAGAGAGCTCCCGCTTCCATATTATTCACACTGATGGTTTCTTACACTAGTCCCATGGCGCAGCTGGAGTGCAGTTGTTGTGACAGCGGGAGATGGCTCCCTCTCCTATGAGTGGGGAGTTCGAATAAATAACTGGGCCTCAAATTTTCAAACATAATTGATTGTCATAATCCATGCTCTCAAACGAGTATATGTACCCAATGTCGACACATTAGTTGTAAGTGACTCCCTGTCATCCTTGATTGCACTCATCTAACCAAGGCATAACTGTGACGTGCTCCAGTCTGAAGCTAGGCACAGATATAATGACGTTATCAGTGAGGAAAACAAAGATTGTTTCCTGTAGATTCCTTCTCATATTGGTCTCTGAATGCATGATAGAACTGATGAGTTAGTCAAAACATTTACTAGTAACGGAGGAATTGATTACCGATTTTAGATTGTCTTTCATTAGGCTGAATGCTTCCTGTTAACTACTAGTTAATGATTTCGAGGATCAATGTCTCCGAGGCCCGATCTCAGACATCAGGACTGCTGGTTGCACGTCTGAGCAATTCTGAGCAAGTCTGAGCAATTCGTCGGACAACAAGGCTGTTCGACGCGACTACTCGCAGCCTGGCGTACGAGTCACAGCCTGGTTGATCAGGAATCCATTTCAAGGTGCTTGTCGAGTTCTCGTTTGTACACTGCGAGAGGCAGGCCATTTATGCCCCCGTATGTGTAGAGGAAAAGTGTTGAAAAGTCTTGGGCCTTCGATGTTGATCGAGATCTCAGCGTGCCTATTGCACCTTTGCTTTTCAGTGGGGGCTATTTTGCACATCTTGCCATGTCTCTTGGTCCTATGGGCTGTTATTTCTTGCGGTCCCAGTAATTTAGACGTTTCATTGAGTGAATTGTAGCTGTAAGGAGCTTTGCACGTTCTCCAGCTCAGCAATTTCTCTAGCTTTGAATGGGGCTGATAGTGTGCAACAATATTCCACTGTAGTGAGCATTAATGTCTATAAAAGTATCATCATTGGCGTGGAATCTCTTATTTGGAAGGGTCTGCTTATCCAACCCGTTATTTTTAATGCAGTTGTGATAGCAATTTTGTTATGCTTTAAAAAGTAAGATCTTCCGACATCTTGAGGTTATTTTGAGATGACTCGGCGTCCCCGCGACCCGGTCCTCGACCAGGCCTCCTTTTTGTTACACACCCCCAGGAAGCAGCCCGTAGCAGCTGTCTAGCTCCCAGGTACCTATTTACTGCTAGGTGAACAGTGCCATCAGGGTAAAGGAAACTCTGCCCAATTGTTTCCGCCTCCACCGGGGATCGAACCCGGAACCACAGGACTACGAATCCCGAGCGGTGTCCACTCAGCTGTCAGGCCCCCATGATCACACCTGTATCTTTTACATTGCCCTTTCTTTCAATAGTGTGATTTGACTGTGTTTTATATGTGGTTGTTGCTTTAATGTCTTCGTTTTTCCGCAGTGCAGTCATTGGAACCTATCTTCATTAAACATCATGTTATTTTCTGTGGCCCATTGAAAGACTTTATCACCATCGGACTGGAGGTTTGCTGTGTCCCGGGAACAGCAACAAAATATAGCAGAGTTAAGGCCAAGTGAAATTCACTCCAGTTTTCCATCTATCATCATTCTATTATGCCATGAAGATCCGCACACATATATGGCTCATCCTATAAGGTCAGCAGATTTGTAGACGTTGCCACAGCTAGGCTTAGACAAGTACCTCTTAGACAACACCTGCTAGTGTTGACATGACTCTCAGTAAACTCTGTCAGCAGAACTATTCATGTAATTTTGCACCACTAAGTGTTCGAACGTGAAAAGAAAATCAGAATTCAGAGATAACTCTCTCAATAGTGACCAAGAAATGAAAAGTCGTAATTTCAAACTGCGAATAAGTGCAGAGAGCGAGAATTTGGCTCCAAAATATGGCTCAATCGTCGAATTTGGGATTTTTTTATTAAACATCTCATAATACATTGTAAAATCTTCTAGAAACTCATAAAACACGAGAAGGTCTTCATATGTGTCTCAAAAAAGAGAAGCTCCTCTAATATCTCAAAATATATGAGAAACGTCTCTAGCATCTCATAACTCACAAAGTTACACAATTTCTGTTCCTGGGTAGTAATTGCTTACATGTCATAAAAGTATAGAAAATGACTATTATTGCACTTAAACTTAAGTTTTTGTGTGACCTGGACAGTAATGTTTTGAAATTCAGCAATGTCTAATGAGAAAACGGGAGAATTGATTTGTGTCTTTTTCCTTTGCCAAAGTCAGAAAAGAAATTCACATATGAATCAAAATTAACATGTATTTAGGATAAAGTTAATCCAACAAAATTTATGAGGTAAGTATTTATGAGTGAGCATATAGTGTGTGTTGACTAATATGTACATTGAAGAGCTGTTAGTAATTATGTTATTATTTACAACTATTGACAATAATTACTTGTGAGTGTTTACACACGATGATAACTTATGTTTCTTTCATATATAATGAGAAATGCATCAATATTTTTTTCCGTGATAAATTTCTCTTCAACACGAATGTTGGACTCCGGGTTTTGGTGGAAACTAATAAACGTTAAATTGATGTAGCATCAGCCAACCTAAAGCTATGATATCAATATACCAGGAATTATAAAAACAATAAATTCTACTCGCAAATTTATTGAAGAATTGAAATTGATGAAGCCCCGTTGGAGTGAGGATAAAGATACTTTCCAGCTGCTGGAGTGGAGTCGGGAGATCAAGACGTCTTCCAGCAGTTGGGAGGGTTATAAGGTCTTCCAGCAGCTGATGTAGGGATCAAGATGTGGGTGGAGTGGAGATGAGAAGTTTTAAAGATTGCCAATTGAGAAAGACCTGCGTGCTGCTACTCGATGCTGGTGCTGCTAGCCGAATATTTTTGTCATTTTTGAAGGATGTCAACAGATGGTGCGGAAGTCAAGTGGTGGTGGACCGTACTGGACGTAGTTGAAGTACTCAACTTAATTAACCAGTAGTGGGGAGACATCCGGAGTCCTGTTGAGATATATATGTCATTATATTATCATCACTCAGTTATTACTAACCATTTTTGTTATCATACAAGAACATGAACTCACCCTTTCAGAAAACCTATTTCCTTCCTGTTTATTATTAATGTCCATTAACTGTCCCACGGCTGTCAAAAAGACAGCGTCATGGCACCTCACCATTAACTGGCGAACTAAAGCAGTCCTCTACTCTAATGCTCTATAATGTAAAAGAGTCTAGGAATCCTCTAATTTTGATCTTGAACAAGTTAGAACATTTATAATGAACTACAGATCATTATGAGGGGCAATAGAACATTGCGAAGAACAGTAGAACACCTGTAGCAATTATTCTTCATGGCACATCTGGCCTGACAAGACAAGATATCTCGTCTGGTCAGGCAACAAGAACCATAAAACTGCAAACTGTAATGGGCCAATATTAACTTTGGATAGAACCTGGAAGGGTGACCATTTAGCACGACCCGCGCACAAGAAACAAATGTAAGAAAAGTGTCGAGGTGGCAGCTATTAGTCTTCCCCCAGTTCATTGGCATTAAGTGGTATCTAGCTCGAGAGACCTATAGATATCGAGATATCTAGCTCGAGAGACCTATAGATATCGAGATATCTAGCTCGAGAGACCTATAGGTTATCAGTGGAAGATGGACTTGAAATGTTCATTTACTCAGCGAAACGACCCAATCACCTAGCTGAGTTTGGTGATTGGGTCGTTTCGTATAGGAGGGGGGGGGGAGACATTGTATTCACTGTAGACGCTGATGAAGGAACAAGTCTGGAGAGTGTGTGGGTCTGTCTATATAGGCCGAGACCCGTGTTTACGATATCGTTATGATTGTGATAAGGATTCCCCTGTCACTTACTGGTGGAAGATATCACAGCAGGCGATGAGTCACATCGCCTGCAGTGATATCTGCAGGCGATATGATATCTGCATTCTTCAGCCACGTCACAACGACCAGAATGTTGACCAAACCACACACTAGAAAGTGAATGGACGACGACGTTTCGGTCCGTCCTGGACCATTCTCAAGTCGATTGGACCCCTTGTCAATCGACTTGAGAAAGATCCAAGACGGACAGAAACGTCGTCGTCCCTTCACTTTCTAGAGTGTGGTCTGGTCAACGAAGATATCACTTCCTGGTGGAATATATCCGAGTGCCTTTCCCAGTGTCCCTAATAACATAATCAAATTAAATTTCCTAGTGGTTATAATTATAGTGATAAGGATGCCACCAAGTCATCAGTGTTTTAATAAATCACAGATGTGAATTGAAGATAGACGTCTTATACTAATTTCTCTCTTTGAGTTTAATGTCATCCATGTTCATTTAATATTTAAAGGATTCCAGTTAATAAATAATCTCCCTTGATTCCCTGAAGCAATAGTATTCATCTTCCCCTTGCTCCTAAATCAACTAAGCTATCAGCACTGAAATTATTTTTGATTAACGGTTCGTTTAACACGATGCTGAACGAACCCATGGAAGTTAACCTATACCGTTGGTAGGTTAAGTAATAATTGTAAATAAGAAGCAATAAGATGCTTATCTTAACATAATAAGAAGGTTAGGTGAGGTCGGTGTTTTCTTTGAAGCTTTTCAAGGTAAACTAAAATATTCACAATCAATTAGTATGTCACATATGCACTTATTAAATAAGCCAATATTGACTAAAGCAAGTGCGAGAATGGGTTGGGATGTTCAGATACCAATTCACATTCACTAGTGTTTTTGTGAGGATTTGGTATGTGTTGCTGGATGGAAAGCTTGTGAATAACTAGTAATTGAGAGTGTATAGCGACCGGTAAGCAGGAGAGAATTGTTGATGGGTTAAGGGAGAGTAATTCTGACACAACAATGGTTCCTTCAATGACCAATACATTGTCGGGTTGTTACAACAAGAGTCTTCTGATCTTCACTCTACATTGTTTCACGGGTTAACTGGTAAAACATTCGCAGTTAGAGCTCATTGAAAGACTATAATTATGCAAAATACACGAGTAAAAAAATATATATTGAGACATGGACTACGTCAGCCATAATCCTGGCTGGATACAAGGAGTCTCAGAAGGTAACTAGGTAACCATCATCCAGGATGGAGACAGTTAATTGAGTCATGTTTAAGACGCGTCTGGGTTACTGTTATGAGTTTCCCCAGACGGTGAGAGACATATAACAGCTCGAGGCTGACATGGGCAACGTGTTGACAGTTGACATACCTTGCCATAAGCAGCGTTGATGCATGCAGCTGCTCTTGCTGCGCTGTTGCAACCTGAAGCTGTTGTATATATTAGTACATATTTTTCTTATGTCAGAACAAAAAATAAACAGTTTTAGCCATCATGGAAATCAATATAATTATCAAAATATTATTTACAATATTTTATTAAATATTATTTATTAGTATAATTATAGTGTCAGTCACGGTGAGGCAGATGGAGCCACCTGTGTGTCAGGCAAGGCGAGGCAGATGGAGCCACCTGTGTGTCAGTCACGGTGAGGCAGATGGAGCCACCTGTGTGTCAGTCACGGTGAGGCAGATGGAGCCACCTGTGTGTCAGGCAAGCCGAGGCAGATGGAGCTACCTGTGTGTCAGGCAAGGCGAGGCAGATGGAGCCACCTGTGTGTCAGGCAAGGCGAGTAAGGTACTTACCGTCACCTAAGCAGCCCTTCTTGACAGACTCTGGCAGCTTCAGGTCTACGACACACTGCTCACAGGCACTCACCGTGCCACAGACCTCCTCTGTAACATCGACAAATATTAACATTATCGCCAAATCAGTACTATGCTCTTCGTGTTGGTATACCGCACCGTATAATTATGTTGGTATACCACAACATGTTTTAAGCTTCTGAGTTTCAAATAGTATATTCGCTTTTTTTTCCCAAATCTGCCTTGATTCAAGAGCCTAGACTCGAGCCTCTTCAGTCCAGACAGATACACTTTAAATTAATATTTCCTTGCCAGAGTAGAGGGCTGAGGGCAGTCAGGGCATCGGAGAAGCTTCCCTCAGCTCTTAATACACGTGGATTTGAGAGCTATAGTGGGGGTTTAGATCTTAATCGAGCTTAAAAAGAGTATCGAAGCTCTCACTCTCAACTACAATCACCTTTTATCTCACAATATTGATTAATATTGCTACTAAGACATCAGGATCGACTTATACCTACCATAGCTAGTACCAGGACTACAACTATTGTTAGTACAGCTGAAAATCACAACCATTAACAGTTCCCACCACCGTTATTGGTGCTGTCACGACCGCTCCAGCTGCTGTCTCGACCACTGCAGCTGCTGTCACGACCACTGCCGCTGCTGTCTCGACCACTGCAGCTGCTGTCTCGACCACTGCAACTGCTGTCTCGACCACTGCAGCTGCTGTCTCGACCACTGCAGCTGCTGTCTCGACCACTGCAACTCCTGTTGATCATCACTAGCACTTACCAAGACAGTGGTCATGACCCTCGTGGTCACCAGCGTGACCTTTGTGACCGGCAGCTAGGTCAGCTGCCATCAGGACACCAGCCGTCAGGAGGACAACCATTATCATCTTCATTGTGGTGGTTGATGGGTGACGGGTTCACGACTCTGTGTGGGGAGAGACAAGAAGATCTGCTCACTGGTTATGTCTCCTGGGACTGGTCTCCTGGGACTGGTCTCCTGGGACTGGTCTCCTGGGCCTGGTCTCTTGGGCCTGGTCTCCTGGGACTGGTCTCATGGGACTGGTCTCCTGGGACTGGTCTCCTGGGACTAGTCTCATGGGACTGGTCTCCTGGGCCTGGTCTCCTGGGCCTGGTTCCCTGGGACGGGCCTCCTTTGACTGGTCTCCTGGGACTGGTCTCCTGGGACTGGTTCCCTGGGACGGGCCTCCTTTGACTGGTCTCCTGGGACTGGTCTCATGGGACTGGTCTCATGGGACTGATCTCCTGGGACTGGCCTCCTGGGACTGGTCTCCTGACAAACTCTAAAATACACATAAGTTATTATATGCTTCATAAGGAAAGTGAACACGCAGCCATAACAGTTCCCTGCATCTATAAGAATGTCTCTCTGTGTCTCTGTCTGTCAGTCCAAAGTTGAAGGTCGGACACCCCAAATTTTGTAGTGTTAATGGTCTGGGGTACAGGACGGACATAGGCTGGGCGGGGTAGGCATAATTCAAATGCTTTTTAGAAATATTAGTTATTATAAACACCCGCAGACCAGGCCATTTACATAGCGTGAAGTGTGAAATGTGGCATGTGATTACCGTGGAGTTTAACACCGGCGATCTGCCCTCTCACAGGCACTCTGTGCACCCTTTGAGTTGGGTACACCAAAGGGTGGAGTGCTAAGTCCCACACTGTTCAATGTTCTGATGCACAAATTAACAATTGATATTCCCACACTACCTGAGGAAGCCGTCATTTGTTATGCCGATGACATATGCATTGTTGCAAATTCCCAAACTAGACTGCAAGCTCTACTTGATTCACTCGCTGTTAAAAGCATTGAATGTGGTCTTGTTATCTCTATAACTAAATCCAGAGTTCTTCATCCCCAAGAGAAAACTCATGTCCCTATAACTTTCAAGGTCAACAACCAGAACATTTAAACGTGTGGGCAGCACAAATACCTTGAAGTTGGTATTAACAGTGACATTGTAAATGATCTACACCGTAGGTTAAAAGAAAGACTAAAACTACTGAAAACACTTACTGGTAAGAATATTGTTATCAATATTAAATATGCTAGACTATTCTATATGATGTTTGTTAGATCTCTCGTTGATTATAATGCTCTGCACTTAATTAATTTCCCCTCCTCTGTGTTGGACAAACTTGAAGTAATACAGAACGAGGCCATGAGGATAATTCTTGGTGCCCCAAGATGCACAAGAATCATCAACATGAGGGAAGAACTGAAGTTTCCAACCATACTAGAGAGAATAATGCAAGTTAACACTACCTTCTGTCTTAAAGTCATGAGAGATCCTACATCTCCTGCATTGCTCAGAGACAAATTATTTAGTGCTGTTAACACCCTTTTGACTGGTGCCGACATACCAACTCACTCCTTTTATGATAATTGGCTGAGAAACAATGCTTACAATCTCATTAAACTTAACATTCCTTTTAAGTGCAATCTACCAGTCTCTGATATTCCTCTTTATCTGTACCCCACCATTCAAGTATCATACACACCTGTCACCAAGAAAGATAATGAGAATCTTGCTCTACTCAAAGCTGTCACTCTTGAAACAATTGCCTCCTCCATCGAGAGTCTAAGATCTCACGAGCACTGTGTCTACACCGACGGCTCAGTCCAGTCTTCTACTGGACGGACTGCAGCGGCATGTAGGTTTTATAGAAATAATATTTGCACAAAGTCTGTCAGTGTCAGGTTAAACAACTGGCTGACCTCCACACAAGCAGAACTAGCAGCATTACATTTAGCAACCAGCACATTAAAAAATATTGGAGGAGGAATAATATTCTGCGATTCAAAGTCTGCTCTTCAAGCAATCGAAAACTTCTCTTGGAAGATCGACAGCAAGAACCTCATATTCCCAATTATAAATGACCTAATTGATGCACAGAGTAAAGGGTCTCGAATTTCCTTTGTATGGATACCTTCACACATAAATATAACCCATCATAATGAGACAGACATTGCAGCCAAATTAGCGTGTAACAAGTTTGAAGTTGAATTAGATCTAGGTATCCCCATATCTGCTGTCAAAACTGTATTGGTCCAAACATTCAGATCTGATAGAAAAGAACTAACTGACTCCCAACGACCTGAAAGTACTAGTATAAAAAGCTATGATTTGTTCAGATCTGAAACCTACATCTATGGACAGCACAAAACGTCCACTAGACTGTGCGACACAGTGGTTGCAAGGATCAGGTTGGGTTACCGTTACCTGTGGCAGGTGGCTGCAGGTGACGGGTCTCCCAATCCTGAGCACTCCAGTTGCAAACTCTGTGAGCAGGAACTACGGCATGATCTCCCGCACTACATCACTGAATGCCCAGTTATTAGACCTTTCAGACCAGTTGGCATGAGGTACCTGGAGCTTTGCAATTACTTTATTCACTCTCGTATTCTTGAAGATATCCTCACAGTATACCCAAAATTTGCCAGTGCAGGCTATTAAACACATGGCTCTGTATGACTAACCATCCTGCGAGATGGGGACTTGTATTACCACTGCTACCTTATTCAATCTTGTGTTGTTGATATCCTCAAAATGCATCCGGAGTCTGCCAGTGCAGACCGCTTATCACATGCCTCTGTATGACTAACCATCCTGCGAGATGGGGACTTGTATTACCACTGCTACCTTATTCAATCTTGTGTTGTTGATATCCTCAAAATGCATCCGAAGTCTGCCAGTGCAGACCGCTTATCACATGCCTCTGTATGACTAACCATCCTGTGTGATGGGGATTTTATAGCATCACCTAGTTAGCTTCTTTGACACACTGTACTCCACTTCATATAGTCTAGGGTAGCTGCACTAATGCAGATGTACCTCATAACTTAATAAAAAAAAAAAAAAAAATCTCACAGCGTAGTATGAGAGAAGGAGGTATTTTGTGGCATATCTCTAGGCTTCTTCTTAGGGTAGGCATGAGGGAGAGAGAGAGAGAGAAAGAGAGAGAGAGAGAGAGAGAGAGAGAGAGAGAGAGAGAGAGAGAGAGAGAGAGAGAGAGAGAGAGAGAGAGAGAGAGAGAGAGAGAGAGAGAGAGAGAGAGAGAGAGAGAGAGAGAGAGAGAGAGAGAGAGAGAGAGAGAGAGAGAGAGAGAGAGAGAGAGAGAGAGAGAGAGAGAGAGAGAGAGAGAGAGAGAGAGAGAGAGAGAGAGAGAGAGAGAGAGAGAGAGGGAGAGAGAGAGAGAGAGAGAGAGAGAGAGAGAGAGAGAGAGAGAGAGAGAGAGAGAGAGAGAGAGAGAGAGAGAGAGAGAGAGAGAGAGAGAGAGAGAGAGAGAGAGAGAGAGAGAGAGAGAGAGAGAGAGAGAGAGAGAGAGAGAGAGAGAGAGAGAGAGAGAGAGAGAGAGAGAGAGAGAGAGAGAGAGAGAGAGAGAGAGAGAGAGAGAGAGAGAGAGAGAGAGAGAGAGAGAGAGAGAGAGAAGAGAGAGAGAGAGAGAGAGAGAGAGAGGAAGAGAAAGGAAATGTCTAACTGCTCGAGGTTACAGGGAAGAGGGAAAGTGTAGGTGGATGGGGGTGAGGGTGGGGAAGAAAGGGGATGGTGGGGACGACGAAAATGGTGAAAGGGGTGGGGTTGGGGTTAGGAGGAAAGAGGGGAGGGAGGGAGGGTAGGGAAAATGAAATGGGGAAGGGGGAAGGAAGATGGGAGAGGTGAAGAGAGGGGAAATGATGAAGGGAGGAATGGAGGTTCTGGGAGAGAGACTGTCTTCCTCGGAAGAATAACTTCCCTTAGTTATTCCCCTGATAACTGCAGTAGGAGTGTATACAAATTCTCTAATAAGACTAGATGGTCAACACCTCGACCGCTGGATATAAAAACATTAACTCAGCCTAAGATAAACTCATATTGTAATGTTTTGTTGTTTCATTTAAGAGATTTAAGATGAGATTGAGTCTAGATCACTATTGAGAGAGTTATCTCTGAATTCTGATTTTCTTTTCACGTTCGAATACTTAGTGGTGCAAAATTATATGAATAGTTCTGCTGACAGAGTTTACTGAGAGTCATGTCAACACTAGCAGGTGTTGTCTAAGAGGTACTTGTCTAAGCCTAGCTGTGGCAACGTCTACAAATCTGCTGACCTTATAGGATGAGCCATATATGTGTGCGGATCTTCATGGCATAATAGAATGATGATAGATGGAAAACTGGAGTGAATTTCACTTGGCCTTAACTCTGCTATATTTTGTTGCTGTTCCCGGGACACAGCAAACCTCCAGTCCTGATGGTGATAAAGTCTTTCAATGGGCCACAGAAAATAACATGATGTTTAATGAAGATAGGTTCCAATGACTGCACTGCGGAAAAACGAAGACATTAAAGCAACAACCACATATAAAACACAGTCAAATCACACTATTGAAAGAAAGGGCAATGTAAAAGATACAGGTGTGATCATGGGGGCCTGACAGCTGAGTGGACACCGCTCGGGATTCGTAGTCCTGAGGTTCCGGGTTCGATCCCCGGTGGAGGCGGAAACAATTGGGCAGAGTGTCCATTACCCTGATGGCACTGTTCACCTAGCAGTAAATAGGTACCTGGGAGCTAGACAGCTGCTACGGGCTGCTTCCTGGGGGTGTGTAACAAAAAGGAGGCCTGGTCGAGGACCGGGTCGCGGGGACGCCGAGTCATCTCAAAATAACCTCAAGATGTCGGAAGATCTTACTTTTTAAAACATAACAAAATTGCTATCACAACTGCATTAAAAATAACGGGTTGGATAAGCAGACCCTTCCAAATAAGAGATTCCACGCCAATGATGATACTTTTATAGACATTAATGCTCACTACAGTGGAATATTGTTGCACACTATCAGCCCCATTCAAAGCTAGAGAAATTGCTGACCTGGAGAACGTGCAAAGCTCCTTACAGCTACAATTCACTCAGATAACGTCTAAATTACTGGGACCGCAAGAAATAACAGCACATAGGACCAAGAGACATGGCAAGATGTGCAAAATAGCCCCCACTGAAAAGCAAAGGTGCAATAGGCACGCTGAGATCTCGATCACCATCGAAGGCCCAAGACTTTTCAACACTTTTCCTCTAACACATACGGGGGCATAAATGGCCTGCCTCTCGCAGTGTACAAACGAGAACTCGACAAGCACCTTGAAAGGATTCCTGATCAACCAGGCTGTGACTCGTACGCCAGGCTGCGAGTTGTCGCGTCGAACAGCCTTGTTGTCCGACGAATTGCTCAGACTTGCTCAGAATTGCTCAGACGTGCAACCAGCAGTCCTGATGTCTGAGATCGGGCCTCGGAGACATTGATCCTCGAAATCATTAACTAGTAGTTAACAGGAAGCATTCAGCCTAATGAAAGACAATCTAAAATCGGTAACAATTCCTCCGTTACTAGTAAATGTTTTGACTAACTCATCAGTTCTATCATGCATTCAGAGACCAATATGAGAAGGAATCTACAGGAAACAATCTTTGTTTTCCTCACTGATAACGTCATTATATCTGTGCCTAGCTTCAGACTGGAGCACGTCACAGTTATGCCTTGGTTAGATGAGTGCAATCAAGGATGACAGGGAGTCACTTACAACTAATGTGACGACATTGGGTACATATACTCGTTTGAGAGCATGGATTATGACAATCAATTATGTTTGAAAACTTGAGGCCCAGTTATTTATTCGAACTCCCCACTCATAGGAGAGGGAGCCATCTCCCGCTGTCACAACAACTGCACTCCAGCTGCGCCATGGGACTAGTGTAAGAAACCATCAGTGTGAATAATATGGAAGCGGGAGCTCTCTTTGACTAGACTAACAATTTGGTATAAAACATTGTACTTTGTTTCCTGTCTAAGCAAGGGTTCTGTAATCAGCTTCTTGGATGGGAAGGGGGGGGGGCGAGACAGAAATTTGGAAAGGGTGATTTTTCAAGGTGTTGGAAAGTACATTGCTGTCTCTCTTCGAAGAGCTCATAAACATTACTCATTCTGAGTATATTTGAAGTTTTTGTAATCCATTTGGAAGGATTCTGGCCATCAATAAAGAAGGCATCGAGGGCGTCAATGCAGGGGTTGGGACAGGTTAGCTTAATAGCACCGTTTTTATACCAATATATAAATATCAATTATTAGTAATCTTAATACCAATTAAAGCATTGATTTCAATGATCCGATCACTTACACATGGGATATTCAGTTTCTTCCACATGTTTAGTAATTTAAGTTGCACAAGTGAACGCGAGGATGATCCTCATGACTTTGTTTTAGCATCTTTTCCAGCCCTTCCAGCAATTGTCTCGCTAGGCACTAGAGCAAAGAAAGGTGCAACGTAATTGATCTGTGATCTAATATATAAGAGGTACATCATTTTTGCTGTTCTTACCTTTGCTGGCACGAGAATGTCGGACTTGGGCTTTAATGTAAGATGAGTTAGTTGTCAGCAATAATGTCAATACACCAGGAATTATAAAAAAACGTTTCTACTACAAGCAAATTTATTTTAAAGCTGTAAATGACAAAACATTAATTGAGTATAGATAAAGATATCTTCCTGCCGATGGGCTGGAGCGGAGATGATACATTAAATGACTGCCAATTGAGGAAAGAATTGCGTGCTGCTTTTGAACGCTTGTGCTGCTAGGGGGAATATTTGTATTTATTTTATTTGTTGACATTCGTTATATCTTTAACTATATCTTTCATCTGTTTTGTGCCATTTATGTGTTTGATAACGTGGTGAGAGAGAGTTACACGCCAGCAAGTAGTGGATAGGAGTTTTGTTGGCTGATGGTGGGTTTTGCTGCATGAGACATTGGTTCAGGCTGCCTACCATCAGCCTACACCAACTTGCAGCTTGCATGCCAACAGATTATAAACCAGGCTGCATCCCAACAGATGGTGAGCCAATATGGTTGCCAACAAATAGAGAGCCAATATGGTTGCCAACAAATAGAGAGCCAATATGGTTGCCAACAAATAGAGAGCCAATATGGTTGCCAAAAGACAGTGTCGTAGTCAGTCGTCATCAGTGATAGTGATCCGGTTCGTCAGCAGGACAGACTGGACGTAGTTGAGGCATTCAACTCAGCCAGTAGTGGTGAAACATGTGTTGTTCTGTTGAGATATAGTATGTTAATTCACAATATATATAACATAATTAAATAACTTAGTTTTTGCTCACCATTTATTAGCCATATACAAATACGTGAATTTGTCTTTTTAGAAAGGTTTAATTCCGAAAAGTTTCTTGAAAAATGTTCCTTAAGGGGGTCTAATCACGGAAAATAAAAAATGTTCCGATTTTTTTTTAAATTTAATCATGGAATGGTTATAGAAGGGGCTGCAACTGGTCCAAGTTTCAGCATCACACTCTAAATAGAAATGGAGAAAAAAAATACAGAACCTATTATGCAACGAACTTTCAACATTTTCAAAACATTTCAGGGAACACATGTGTCAACTAAAATCATTTCTATAACACTCAGATATCACATTAGCATGTAATAAAGGATTTC
Source organism: Procambarus clarkii (assembly GCF_040958095.1). Classification (NCBI taxonomy): domain Eukaryota; kingdom Metazoa; phylum Arthropoda; class Malacostraca; order Decapoda; family Cambaridae; genus Procambarus; species Procambarus clarkii. The sequence goes on from NC_091170.1 coordinate 19,774,907, forward strand.
AAATAGGGGTTTTAGCCAAAAAGCGTTTAGTGCAATAATACAATTATTCAAAGTCCCCCTTCCAAAAATATGCAATATATGATGGTAAATAATATTTATAAAATCAATAAATAGACTTTGGACTACAATGTTATTTGACATTGTAGAAGCAGAAACTCTACATATAAAATGTGATTTGCTTGTAAATTGATTAATAAATGAAACCTGTGAAACACCTTGAAGTTGTAAATTACTTACCTGAGTAAAATAAGATCAAAGTTTGGCCACCTGTAGCCGAGCTTGACGTCGACCAATTTCGTTCATACTTGGCACCCTTGCAGATAGGCATCCATTTAGCATGGTGTGTAAGTTCCATGCATATCCCCTGATAACAAGCGGAAAAAAAAAAATTGGGGAAAAAAAAAATGCAAATATATATATATATTATATATATATAATATATTATATATATATATTATATATATATAATATATTATATATATATATATGCCTGCACATATATATTACAATTATTTATTACAAAATATCCAATTATAACACTAAAACATACTAACCCATTGTAATTGGTCCGAATTGTGGGTCCTCAAGGTGGCACTACAATGGGCACTAGTAGGCACTTGCACTAAACGCTTTTTGGCTAAAACCCTTATTTGAAATCCTTTATTACATGCTAATGTGATATCTGAGTGTTATAAAAAGGATTTTAGTTGACATGTGTTCCCTGAAATTTTTTGAAAATGTTGAAAATTCGTTGCATAATACGTTCTGTATTTTTTTTCTCCATTTCTATTTAGGGTGTGATGCTGAAACTTGGACCAGTTGCAGCCCCTTCTATAACCATTCCATGATTAAATTTTCAAAAAAATCGGAAATTTTTTTTATTTCCCGTGATTAGACCCCCTTAACTGATCATCGACTGTCAGGTTACAGTTTCATTACAAACACCTAAGTGGTATTTTCTGACCAAAAGATGGTGTAATTGAACTTTCCTCAACACTACAGCTCTCCGTGACGAGTTTCTCTCTCTCCTATTTTTTCTAATGTGTTAATTAGAATAATGTTCACAAGTGGAGCATTATGAACGATCAAGAATGTACAAAGTTCAGTGATCCTGGCCAGAGAAAGCGATTCACAGGAGGTAAAGTCACTTTAGTGGCTTTACCAAAACGGAGAACGAGAGAAAACCACATTCAGGACGCGTGGGCTCCACGACTTTCTCTCATGTTTATGTCGTGTTAAAAATTTAGACGGTGGGAGACAACAAAGGTTGAGGTAGTCAGGTGTAAAGTATTTGTAAAGTGTTGCCACATGACGTACCTTAGCTGTGGTGATGCAGGTGCTCGCAGTCGCTGCTTTGCTGCAATCTGGAAATATTACATATGTTTGTAACAGTTTGCCTTATGTCTGCTTACGTAAATAAACAGAGGTTGTATGACAGTGGATTAAACAGTTCAAATTCTTAGTAATCCTATTATTGCTTTTAATGTTTGAAATTATATTAATAATTAGCATTATTATAGTGTCACTTAAGTGTCACTTAAGACAGAGCCAGTTTTGTGTCACGTAAGGTGAAGTAGATGGCACCTGTGTGTCAGTCAAGGTGAGGAAGATGGTAAGGTGTGAAATATACTTACTGGTGCCTAGGCATCTCATTATGACAATAAATGGCAGTCTCAGGGCTCTGACGCAGTTCACACAGGTTGTACTGTTGCCACAAACCTTATCTGTAACCCATGGTAAAATAACATAAATATCACCAAATGCTTAACAGTGAGTTAATTTCACGTGCTTCTGTTTGTGTTTGTATTTCTCATTGTGTATCATGCTGTTGATAATCATATATTGCTCCTGTTTCCTTCATAATTATTTTTCCCGCCTCCTGACAACTACATTTGCAACAATAAGGCTTACTGTTCACAACAGGGCTGCCTTAATGCCGGATTATATTTTCTCCAAATTTTCCATGGATATACAAGTTTCGCCTCGTAGATCGATATTTTGTAACTATGATATCCACTCTTAGTGGATATCAGAGTTCGTCCTCGCATTCCTTTAAAACCTCGGATTATATCTTTTTATATTTCATTTCATTGTTGGTATATCCAACGATCAGTTTTCTGACATCCTCATGATGCAGGCGATGAGTCGCAATAACGTGGCTGAAGTAAGTTGACCAGACCACACACTAGAAGTTGAAGGGACGACGACGTTTCGGTCCGTCCTGGACCATTCTCAACTTCTAGGGTGTGGTCTGGTCAACATCCACATGATCTTATTTATATAGATCCAAATTCTTGCTTTCTCTTCTCTGACTGAATACACAGGTCTCGTTATTAAGATTAGTAATCCTGAATGCAAATTGTAATGAAGCTCAACGGCGGTGTGGCTTTAGATCTTCGTCTAGCTTTAAGGAGTTTCGAAACTCTCCCTCTCAACCATAATTACATTTTCTAAATATTGACTAATATTGCTATTAAGACAACAAGACCTACTTTCCCTACCGTTGCTGTTGACAATGAGACTAAATTTTCTGTTAGTGCAGCAACCACCATTGCAATTAACAATTACACAACCGGTGCTGCTGTTGTTATCACTACTGTTGGTACAGGTAACTTCACAACCGCTACTAATGCTGTTCTTGTTAGTACAGCTAACATTATTACAACATCATTACCCTTATTAATAACATTATTATTAACATATTTACATCAATCATTAACATTTCCACTACCAATGCTGCTGCTGTTACTACTACTTCAGCTGCTCGTTAGTACAGCTCACACAACAATAATTAATACTGTCTGTACGATTGTAGCAGCTGTTAGTTCAAATAACATCATAACAATTAATACATACAAAGGCACTCGTGACCTTCGCGTTCACCGCTGTGACCTCCATGTTCACCACTGTGGCGTTGGGCAAATGCCAGCATCACTACAGCCGTCAGGAAGATAACCATTAACACCTTCATTTTGGTGGTTGATGGACGACGGGTTCACGACTCTGTGGGAGATAAGAAGACTTCCTTCCTAGGACTGGTCTCATGGGACTGGTCTCATGGGACTGGTCTCATGGGACTAGTCTCATGGGACTGGTCTCCTGGGACTGGTCTCATGGGACTAGTCTCATGAGACTGGTCTCCTGGGACTGGTCTCATGGGACTGGTCTCATGGGACTGGTCTCATGGGACTGGTCTCATGGGACTGGTCTCCTGGGACTGGTCTCATGGGACTGGTCTCATGAGACTGGTCTCCCTGGACTGGACTCCTGACATGCTTCAGTTATGACATTTAGTTGTCTGGCCAAAGTGTTTAGTTGTTTACCCTAAATATAATTGACTACAATCTTTACAAGAGAATTGTAAACTCACACCTGTAACAGTTGTCAGGAATTTCATAAGAAATCTTTGCTTAACAGTTCCTCTGACATTTCTAATGTATATACAGAACTTCTTGTTTAATATGCTTTAAATTCTATGTCTACCTACCTACATTGTAATAAGAAACTGATGAATACCTTAATCACATAATATAAGAACGTCAATAAAATTGAAGGATGAATCAGTTTTTAAAGCTATTTTTATTAAATTAAGGGACTTAAGTTAATAAATTGAATGGATTAATAATAAATTATTTATCCATTCTAAATTATTAATTGATCCTGTAATTAAAATTAAATAGAATAAACATGATTTCATTGTTGAAGGTTCTGACATGTTCCCACGTTTTCCAACTTGAACTTGACTCTGTTACCTAGCAGTAAATAGGTACCTGGGAGTTAGTCAGCTGTCACGGGCTGCTTCCTGGGGGTGGAGGCCTGGTCGAGGACCGGGCCGCGGGGACACTAAAAGCCCCGAAATCATCTCAAGATAACCTCAAGATAACCTGACTCCATTTACCTTAACTCTGTATCTTTTAAGGAAACCATTTCCTAATTGGATTTAAGACATCCTATCCAAAATTATGCGTCTCTCTCTTCTTAACAACTCTTTCGTGAGGTAGAATACCACAAGCTTTGCAAAATCTTCATGTATAATGACATATGTATACAATACCCTAACCCAGAACGGGCAATGGAAGTGCAAATACTCTGTGAGAGAGAGCCAGGACAAGGCTGCAGTAAACATTCAAAGTTACGATTTTTAATCTATTTTACATTTAAGCAACTCATTAGCAATCTCCGCGGTGTAGTGGTAAGACACTCGCCTGGCGTTCCGCGAGCGCTATATCATGGGTTCGTATCCTGGCCGGGGAGGATTTACTGGGCGCAATTCCTTAACTGTAGCCAATGTTTAACGCAACAGTAAAATGTGTACTTGGATGAAAAAACGATTCTTCGCGTCAGGGGATCGTATTCCAGGGACCTGCCCGAAACGCTACGCGTACTAGTGGCTGTACAAGAATGTAACAACTCTTGTATATATCTAAAAAAAAAAACAAAAAAATGCACTGGTTGAAAATTTGTGTATAAGGTGCAGGTAGGTATTATAGTATGTTACATTCTTTGATTCGTAAGGAAATCAAATTTTTTCAACAATGAGATATGCTTCTTCAGCGACACTTGAAGCTCACAATATATGCTCTGTCCTACACATTCACTCAAGTCACAGAATACAACACCGTTTTCCTACACATTCGCTACCTCTACTAAGCCCCCAGCTCAGTGCTGCACTCACCAGTATGTCAGGAATGTGGCTTTGTCCGTTGGTTCACACCTTGTGACTGACAGATCTGAAACTAGGGCTTATATATCCCTGTCACTCCTTCCCTCCTCAACCCCCCCCCCCCCCCCCCGAAAATATGCCAATTACTGGGAGCAGCGATGGGTCACATTTTGCACAAACCCTCCCTGTAGTTTTAAAAATATCCCAAACTTCCCAAATTTGACGCTTGAGCCATATTTTGGAGCCAAATTCTGGCTCTCTGCACGTATTCGCAGTTTGAAATTACTAATTTTATACCGAAAATATGTCAATTACTGAAAGCAACGATGGCTCACATTTTGCCCAAACCCTCCCTGCAGTTTTCAAAATATCCCAAACATCCCAAATTCGACGCTTGAGCCATTTTTTAGAGCCAAATTCTGGCTCTCTGCACGTATTCGCAGTTTGAAATTACGACTTTTTATAACGAAAATATGCCAAATACTGAAAGCGGCGATGAGTCACATTTTGCCCAAACCCCCCCTGCAGTTTTCAAAATATCCCAAACATCTCAAATTCGACCCTTGAGAAATATTTGGGAGCCAAATTCTGGCTCTCTGCACGTATTCGCAGTTTGAAATTACGACTTTTTATACCGAAAATATGCCAATTACTGAGAGCGGCGATGAGACACATTTTGCCCAAACTCTCCCTGCAGTTTTCAAAATATCTCAAACATCCCAAATTCGACGCTTGACAATATTTTGGAGCCAAATTCTCGCTCTTTGCATGTATTCGCAGTTTGAAAATACGACTTTTTATACCGAATATATGGCAATTACTGAGAGCGGCGATGAGTCACTTTTTGCCCAAACCTCTCCCCCTCCCCCCTGCAGTTTTCAAAATATCCCAAACATCCCAAATTCGACGCTTGAACCATATTTTGGAGCCAAATTCTAGCTCACTGCACGTATTCGCAGTTTGAAATTACTACTTTTTATATCGAAAATATGTCAAATACTGAAAGCGGCAATGGGTCACATTTTGCCCAAACCCTCCCTGCAGTTTTCAAAATATCCAAAAAATCCCAAATTTGACCCTTGAGGCATATTTTGGAGCCAATTTCTGGCTCTCTGCACGTATTCGCAGTATGAAATTACGAATTTTTATACCGAAAATATGCCAATTACTGAACACGCCAATGAGTCAAATTTTGCCCAAACCCACCCTGCAATTTTAAAAATATCCCAAACATCCCAAATTCGACCCTTGAACCATATTTTGGACCAAAATTCTAGCTCTCTGCACGTATTCGCAGCTTGAAATTACGACATTTTATACCGAAAATATGCCAAATACTGAAAGCGGCAATGGGTCACATTTTGCTCAAACGTCCCCTGCAGTTTTCAAAATATCCCAAACATCCCAAATTCGATGCTTGAGCCATATTTTGGAGCCAAATTCTGGCTCTCGGCACGTTTTCGCAGTTTGAAATTACGAATTTTATACCGAAAATATGCCAAATACTGAAAGCGGCGATGGGTCACATTTTGCCCAAACCCCCTCTGCAGTTTTCAAAATATCCCAAAGATCCCAAATTCGACCCTTGAGCCATATTTTGGAGCCAAATTCTGGCTCTCTGCCCGTATTCACGTTTAAAATTACGACTTTTTAAACCGAATATATGCCAATTACTGAGAGCAGCGATTGGTCACATTTTGCCCAAACCCTCCCTGCAGTTTTAAAAATATCACAAACATTCCAAATACGACGCTTGAACCATATTTTGGAGCCAAATTCTGGCTCTCTGCACGTATTCGCAGTTTGAAATTACGACTTTTTATACAGAAAAATGCCAATTACTGAATGCAGCGATGGATCACATTTTGCCCAAACCCTCTCTGCAGTTTTTAAAATATCCCAAACATCCCAAATTCGACGCTTGAGCCATATTAAGGAGCCAAATTCTGGCTCTTTGCATGTGTTCGCAGTTTGAAATTACGACTTTTTATACCGAAAATATGCCAATTACTGAGTGCGGCGATGTGTCACATTTCGCCCAAACCCCCCTGCAGTTTTCAAAATATCCCAAACACCCCAAATTAGACCCTTCAGGCATATTTTGGAGCCAATTTCTGGCTCTCTGCACGTATTCGCAGAATGAAATTACGAATTTTTATACCGAAAATATGCCAATTACTAGGAGCAGCGATGGGTCATATTTTCCCCAAACCCCTCTACAGTTTTCAAAATATCCATAACATCCGAAATTCGACCCTTGAACCATATTTTGGAGCCAAATTCTGGCTCACTGCATGTATTCGCAGTTTGAAATTATAACTTTTTATACCGAAAATATGCCAATTACTGAGAGCGGCGGTGGGTCACATTTTGCCCAAACCCACCCTGCAGTTATGAAAATATCCCAAACATCCCATGTTCGACACTTGAGCCGTATGTTGGAGCCAAATTCTGGCTTTCTGCACGTATTCGCAGTTTGAAATTCCGACTTTTTATAAAGAAAATATGCCAATTACTGAGAGCAGCGAAGGGTCACATTTTGCCCAAACCCCCCCAACAGTTTTCAAAATATCCCAAACATTCCAAATTCGACCCTTGAAATATATTTTGGGGCCAAATTCCGACTCTCTGCACGTATTCGCAGTTTGAAATTACGAATTTTTATCCCGAAAATATGACAATTACTGAACGCGCCAATGAGTCACATTTTTCCCAAACCCTCCCTGCAGTTTTCAAAATATCCCAAACATCCCAAATCGACGCTTGAGCAATATTTTGGAGCAAAATTCTCGCTCTCTGCACATATTCGCCGTTAGAAATTACGATTTTTTATACCGAATATATGGCAATTACTGGCAGCGGCGATAAGTCACTTTTTGCCCAAACCCCCCCCCCCCCTAGCAGTTTTCAAAATATTACAAACATCCCAAATTCGACCCTGGAGCCATATTTTGGAGCCAAATTCTGGCTTAGTACACGTATTCGCAGTTTGAAATTACGCTTTTTTATACCGAAAATATGCAAATTTCTGAGAGCAGCGATGGGTCATATTTTGCCCCAGCCCCCCCCCTGTAGTTGTCAAAATATTCCAAACATCCCAAATTCGATGCTTGAGACATATTTTGAAGCCAAATTCTGGCTCTCGGCACGTTTTCGCAGTTTGAAATTACGACTTTTTATACCGAAAATATGCCAATTACTGAGTGCGGCGATGGGTCACATTTCGCCCAAACCCCCCTGCAGTTTTCAAATTATCCCAAACATCCCAAATACGACCCTTGAGGCATATTTTGGAGCTAATTTCTGGCTCTATGCACGTTTTCGCAGTTTGAAAATACGAATTTTATACCGAAAATATGCCAATTACTGAGAGCAGCGATGGGTCACAGTTTGTCCAAACCCACCCTGCAGTTTTGAAAATATCCCAAACATCCCAAATTCGACGCTTGAACCATATTTTGGAGCCAAATTCTGGCTCTCTGCACGTATTCGCAGTTTGAAATTACGGCTTTTATACCGAAAATATGCCAATTACTTAACGCGCCTTACTTACTTACTTACTTACTTACTTACTTGTTGGTGTCAATCATGGGCTTAACGTGAGACTTGCTAGAATGTTTTATGTATCATTTATACGCTCTGTGATTGACTACAATGCTCTACATCTCACACTGTATACTGACAAAGAGCTGAAATCTCTTGAAACCTTGCAAAATGAAGCTATGCGTCTCATCCTTGGGGCTCCAAAGTCCACGAGAATAGTTAACATGAGAGCAGAGTTAAAATTACCTACCATAAGTGAGAGAATCTTGTCTATTAGCACAGTTTTCGGTGTGAAGGCATTGAGTAGATCTAGACAACACATGAAGTTTCAAGCTAAACTTTCTAATATGCTACACTCACCTGAGGTCTATAGAAGAAGAACGAAATCTGATTATGTATATTGGTTCTACAAGGTAGCCAACTCCATCAAAATATTAAATATGTACCCAACTCGACTAATGATTAATCAGCCAATTACTCCATGGGATAACTGGGATCTATCAGTTGATTTTGTAAATGCGCCCAAGAAAGATAGTGTGTACACTACGTTGTTAAAACAGTTAACACTGAAAAGCATCACTGAAAGTACTCAGAGTATGGGTAACGATATTTATCAGTGCTATACCGACGGCTCTGTAGAAGAAGGTGGACGATGTACCGGATGTGCATGTAACATATTTGAACAATCTTCTCTCGTACATACAGCAATGAAGCGCGTCAATGACTGGGCAAGTACAACTCAAACCGAACTTGCAGGCATATACCTTGCCACTGAATTTTTAAAAGACAAAGGCAGTGGACTTATATACTGTGACTCGCAGAGTGCACTCCTGGCATTGAACGCACATAGTAGTGACACCCAGAAAATAGTCAGTGATATTCGAATGAATGTTTTAGCTGCCAAAGAAAGCAGATTTGAGATTAAATTCCTATGGATACCATCACATGTTGGCATCTCAAGGCATGACACTGTTGATATGCTTGCTAAGTCAGCTTGCAGAAAACCAGTGGTAGAAATTGATATGGGTGTTTCATTAGCAGTGACAAAGAGAATACTTAAACAAATATCTAATGAAAATCTCACCGACCTAACAAATTCTCAAAGACCTGAAAGTTGTAGCATTAAATATTATGATAGATATCGTGAGGAGACATTCACATATGGGACTAATAGAACAAGAACCCGGCAATGTGATGTTATAGTGGCCAGAATACGCCTGGGATATAGACGTATCTGGCAGCTTTCTCAAAACCCAAATGTCGAGTACACAATGTGTCAACTTTGTGAAAGAGAAAACATGCACTCTCTTGAACATTATATTGTAGAATGTCCCATACTGACTGACTTTCGCCCTCCTGGGCTAAGGTATGCTGAACTCTGTAGTTACTATATGAGTACTGGAACACTTGATGATATATTGGACTTGTATCCAAAATTGACCATGTAATGTATCAATCATACAATGTATGTATGTGATGTAACTCTATAACCTGAGCTTGTAATAGCACCTTCATCACCTTCAGTGATTAAGTGCTTAATTGCACACGCGTTTCTTTATCAGCTACCTCACCCTGTCAGGGTAAATGAGACAAATGTATGTGAATGCATGTATGTGTGTATATATGTATGTGTATGTGTGTGTGTATGTATATGTATGGGTATAAAGCATATATGGAAGCTGATCAGAATTACATTTCACCTTTGTGATTGTACATTAATGACACTATGTAAAAGACACATCTAATACTTTATGTAGGGCGTACGTAAATCTGTGTATCTTTGTATTTACGTATGTAGGTTAGCTTAGCATTTTAAAAGCACCGAATCACCTTCTGTGGTTGAGCGTTCAATAAACCCTTGAACTGTATGTTTAACACTTCTCTAACCCTGTCCATGGAGGACAGAAGAAAGTGTATATATGCTGGTTAGCATTGTAAATGTGTGGCCACGTCTGTGGTAGAAAATAATAAAAAAAAAAAAAAAAAAAAAAAAAAAAAAAAACTTAACGCGCCGATGATTCACATTTTGCCCAAGTCCTCCCTGCAGTTTTTAAAATGTCCCAAACATCCCAAATTCGACCCCTGAACTTTATTTTGAAGCCAAATTCTGGCTCTTTGCACGTATTCGCAGTTTGAAATTACGAATTTTTACACCGAAAATATACCAAATACTGAAAGCTACGATGGGTCACATTTTGCCCACACCACCCTGCAGTTTTCAAAATACCCCAAACATCCCAAATTCTACCCTTGAGCCATAATTTGGAGCCAAATTCTGGATCTCTGCACGTATTCGCAGTTTATAATTACGACTTTTTATACCGAAAATATGCCAATTACTGAACGCGCCAATGATTCACATTTTGCCCAAACCCTGCCTGCAGTTTTCAAAATATCCCAAACATCCCAAGTTCGTCGTTTGAGCAATATTTTGGAACAAAATTCTCGCTCTCTGCACGTATTCCCAGTTTGAAATTACGACTTTTTATACAGAAAAAATGGCAATTACTGAAAGTGGCGATGGATCACATTTTGCCCAAACCCTCCCTGCAGTTTTTAAAATATCCCAAACATCCCAAATTCGACGCTTGAACCATATTAAGGAGCCAAATTCTGGCTCTTTGCATGTGTTCGCAGTTTGAAATTACGACTTTTTATACCGAAAATATGCCAATTACTGAGTGCGGCGATGTGTCACATTTCGCCCAAACCCCCCTGCAGTTTTCAAAATATCCCAAACACCCCAAATTAGACCCTTCAGGCATATTTTGGAGCCAATTTCTGGCTCTCTGCACGTATTCGCAGAACGAAATTACAACTTTTTATACCGAATATATGGCAATTACTGGGAGCAGCGATGAGACACATATTGCGCCCCCCCCCCCTGCAGTTTTCAAAATATTTCAAACATCCCAAATTCGACGCTTGAGCCATATTTTGGAGTCAAATTCTAGCTCTCTGCAGGTATTCGCAGTTTGAAATAACGATTTTTATACCCAAAATATGCCAATTACTGAAAGCTGCGCTGGGTCACATTTTGCCGAAACCCCCCTGCAATTTTCAAAATATCCCAAACATCCCAAATTCGACATTTGGGCAATATTTTGGAGCAAAAATCTCGCTCTCTGCACATATTCGCTGTTTGGAATTACGACTTTTTATACAGAAAACATTCAAATTGCTGAACGCGCCGATGAGTCACATTTTGCCCAAACACTACCTACAGTTTTAAAAATATCACAAACATCCCAAATTCGACGCTTGAACCATATTTTGGAGCCAAATTCTGGCTCTCTGCACGTATTCGCAGTTTGAAATTACGACTTTTTATTCAGAAAAAATGCCAATTACTGAAAGCGGCGATGGATCACATTTTGCAAAAACCCCCCCTGCAGTTTTAAAACTGCAGGGAGGGTTTGGGCAAAATGTGACCCATCTCTGATCCCAGTAATTGGCATATATTCGGTATAAAATGTCGTAATTTCAAACTGCGAATACGTGCAGAGAGCGAGAATTTTGCTCCAAAACATTGTTCAAGCGTCGAATTTGGGATGTTTGGGATAATTTGAAAACTGCAAGGGGGGTTTGGGCAAAATGTGACTCATCGCCGCTTTCAGTATTTGGCATATTTTCGGTATAAAAAGTCGTAATTTCAAACTGCGAATACGTGCAGAGAGCCAGAACTTGGCTCCAAAAGATTGCTCAAGCGTCAAATTTGGGATGTTTGGGATATTTTCAAAACTGAAGGGTGGGTTTGGGCAAACTGTGACCCATCGCCGCTCTCAGTAATTGGCATATTTTCGGTATAAAATTCGTAATTTCAAAATGCGAATACATGCAGAGAGCCAGAATTTGGCTCCTTAATATGGCCCAAGCGTCGAATTTGGGACGTTTAGGATATTTTGAAAACTGCAGGGTGGGTTTGGGAAAACTGTGACCCATCGCCGCGATTAGTAATTGGCATATTTTCGGTATAAAATTCGTAATTTCAAACTGCGAAAACGTGCCGAGAGCCAGAATTTGGCTCCAAAATATGGTTTAAGCGTCGAATTTGGGATGTTTGTGATATTTTTAAAACTGCATGGAGGGTTTTGGCAAAATGTGACCCAACGCTGATCCCAGTAATTGGCATATATTCGGTATAAAAAGTCGTAATTTCAAACTGCTAATACGTGCAGAGAGCGAGAATTTTGCTCCAAAATATTGCTCAAGCATCAAATTTAGGATGTTTGGGATATTTTTAAAACTACAGGGAGGGTTCGGGCAAAATGTGACTCTTAGGCGCGTTCAGTAATTGGCATATTTTCGGTATAAAAAGTCGTAATTTCAAACTGCGAATAAGTGCAGAGTGCCAGAATTTGGCTCCAAAATATGGCTCAAGGGTCGAATTTGGGATGTTTGAGATATTTTGAAAACGGCCGAGAGGGTTTGGGCAAAATGTGACTCATCGCCGCTTTCAGTATTTGGTATATTTTCGGTATTAAAAGTCGTAATTTCAAACTGCGAATATGTGCAGAGAGCCAGAATTTGGCTCCAATTTATGGTTCAAGGGTCGAATTTGGGATGTTTGGAATATTTTCAAAACGGCAGGGAGGGTTTGGGCAAAATGTGACTCATTGGCGCATTCAGTAATTGGCATATTTTCGATATAAAAAGTCATAATTTCAAACTGCGAAAACGTCCTGAGAGCCAGAATTTAGCTCCAAAATATGGCTCAAGGGTCGTATTTGGGATGTTTGGGATATTTTGAAAACTGTACGGAGGGTTTGGGCAAATTGTGACCCATCGCCGATTCAGTATTTTGCAAATTTTCGGTATAAAAAGTCGTAATTTCAAACTGCGAATACGTGCAGAGAGCCAGAATTTGGCTCCAAAATATAGTTCAAGGGGTCGTATTTGGGATGTTTGTGATATTTTTAATACTGTAGGGAGGGTTTGGGCAAAATGTGACCCATCGCTGATCCCAGTAATTGGCATATATTCGGTATAAAAAGTCGTAATTTCAAACTGCTAATACGAGCAGAGAGCGAGAATTTTGCTCCAAAATATGGCTCAAGGGTCGTATTTGGGATGATTGGGATATTTTGAAAACAGCAGGAGGGTTTGGGAAAAATGTGACCCATCGACCGCTCTCAGTAATTGGCATATTTTCGGTTTAAAATTCGTTATTTCAAACTGCGAAAACGTGCCGAGAGCCAGAATTTAGCTCTAAAATATGGCTCAAGCGTCGAATTTGGGACGTTTAGGATATTTTGAAAACTGCAGGGAGGGCTTGGGCAAAATGTGATCCATCGCCGCTTTCAGTAATTGGCATTTTTTTCTGTATAAAAATTCGTAATTTCAAACTGCGAATACGTGCAGAGAGCGAGAATTTTGCTCCAAAACATTATTCAAGCGTCGAATTTGGGATTTTTGGGATAATTTGAAAACGGCAGGAGGGGTTTGGGCAAAATGTGACTCATCGCCGCTTTCAGTATTTGGCATATTTTCGGTATAAAAAGTCGTAATTTCAAACTGCGAATACGTGCAGAGAGCCAGAATATGGCTTCAAAATATGGTTCAAGCGTCGAATTTGGAATGTTTGTGATATTTTTAAAACTGCAGGGAGGGTTTGGGCAAAATTTGACCCATCGCTGATCCCAGTAATTGGCATATATTCGGTATAAAAAGTCGTAATTTCAAACTGCGATTACTTGCAGAAAGCCAGAATTTTGCTCCAAAATATTGCTGAAGCGTCAAATTTGGAATGTTTGTGATATTTTTAAAACTGCAGGGAGGGTTTGGGCAAAATGTGATCCAACGCTGCTTTCAGTAATTGGCATTTTTTCTGTATAAAAAGTCGTAATTTCAAACTGCCAATACGTGCAGAGAGCCAGAAATTGGCTCCAAAATATGCCTCAAGGGTCGTATTTGGGATGTTTGAGATATTTTGAAACCTGCAGGGGGGTTTGGGCAAAATGTGACCCATCGCCACTTTCAGTATTTGGAATATTTTCGGTATCAAAATTCGTAATTTCAAACTGCGAATACATGCAGAGAGTCAGAATTTGGCTCCAAAATATGGCTCAAAGTTCGAATTTGGGATGTTTGGGATATTTTGAGAACTGCAGGGAGGGATTGGGCAAAATGTGACTCATCGGCGCGTTCAGTAATTGGCATATTTTCGGTATAAAAATTCGTAATTTCAAACTGCGAATACGTGCAGAGAGCCAGAACTTGGCTCCAAAATATGGCTCAAAGTTCGAATTTGGGATGTTTGGGATATTTTGAGAACTGCAGGGAGGGATTGGGCAAAATGTGACTCATCGGCGCGTTCAGTAATTGGCATATTTTCGGTATAAAAAGTCGTAATTTCAAACTGCGAATAGGTGCAGAGAGCCAGAATTTGGCTCCAAAATATGGCTCAAGAGTCGAATTTGGGATGTTTGGGATATTTTCAAAAGTGCAGGGTGGGTTTGGCAAACTGTGACCCATCGCCGCTCTCAGTAATTGGCATACTTTCGGTACAAAATTCGTAATTTCAAACTGCGAAAACGTGCCGAGAGCCAGAATTTGCCTCCAAAATATGGCTCAAGCGTCGAATTTGGGACTTTTGGGATATTTTGAAAACTGCAGGGAGGGCTTGGGCAAAATGTGATCCATCGCCGCTTTCAGTACTGGCATATTTTCAGTATAAAAAGTAGTAATTTCAAACTGCCAATACGTGCAGAGAGCCAGAAATTGGCTCCAAAATATGCCTCAAGGGTCGTATTTGGGATGTTTGAGATATTTTGAAAACTGCAGGGGGGTTTGGGCAAAATGTGACCCATCGCCGCTTTCAGCATTTGGCATATTTTCGGTATGAAAAGTCGTAATTTCAAACTGCGAGTACATGCAGAGAGCCAGAACTTGGCTCCAAAATATGGTTCAAGCGTCAAATTTGGGATGTTTGTGATATTTTTAAAACTGCAGACAGGGTTTGGGCAAAAAGTGACTCATTGGCGCGTTCAGTAATTGGCATATTTTCGGTATAAAAAATCGTAATTTCAAACTGCGAATACGTGCAGAGAGCCAGAATTTGGCTCCAAAATATGGTTCAAGGGTCAAATTTGGGATGTTTGGGATATTTTGAAAACTGCAGGGAGGGTTTGGGCAAATTGTGATCCATCGCTGCTTTCAGTAATTGGCATTTTTTCTGTATAAAAATTCGTAATTTCAAACTGTGAATACGTGCAGATAGGCAGAATTTGGCTCCAAAATATGGTTCAAGGGTCGAATTTGGGATGTTTGGGATATTTTGAAAACTGCAGGGAGGGTTTGGCCAAAATGTGATCCATCGCTGCTTTCAGTAATTGGCATTTTTTCTGTATAAAAAGTAGTAATTTCAAACTGCGAATACGTGCAGAGATCCAGAATTTGGCTCCAAAATATGGTTCAAGCGTCAAATTTGGGATGTTTGTGATATTTTTAAAACTGCAGGCAGGGTTTGGGCAAAATGTGACTCATCAAGGCGTTCAGTAATTGGCATATTT
Source organism: Procambarus clarkii (assembly GCF_040958095.1). Lineage (NCBI taxonomy): Eukaryota > Metazoa > Arthropoda > Malacostraca > Decapoda > Cambaridae > Procambarus > Procambarus clarkii. The sequence goes on from NC_091170.1 coordinate 19,790,624, forward strand.
TCGGTATAAAATTCGTAATTTCAAACTGCGAAAACGTGCAGAGAGCCAGAATTTGGCTCCAAAATATGCCTCAAGCGTCGAATTTGGGACGTTTGGGATATTTTGATAACTGCAGGGGGGTTTGGGCAAAATGTGACCCATCGCCGCTTTCAGTAATTGGCATATTTTCGGTATGAGAAGTCGTAATTTCAAACTGCAAATACGTGCAGAGAGCCAAAACTTAGCTCCAAAATATGGCTCAAGGGTCGAATTTGGGATGTTTGGGATATTTTCAAAACTGCAGGGAGGGATTGGGCAAAATGTGACCCATCGCCGCTTTCAGTAATTGGCATATTTTCGGTATAAAATTCGTAATTTCAAACTGCGAAAACGTGCCGAGAACCAGAATTTGGCTTTAAAATATGGCTCAAGCGTCGAATTTGGGACGTTTGGGATATTTTGAAAACTGCAGGAAGGGCTTGGGCAAAATGTGATCCATCGCCACTTTCAGTACTGGCATATTTTCGGTATAAAAAGTAGGAATTTCAAACTGACAATATGTGGAGAGAGCAAGAAATTGGCTCCAAAATACGCCTCAAGGGTCTAATTTGGGATGTTTGAGTTATTTTGAAAACTGCAGGGGGATTTGGGCAAAATGTGACCCATCGCCGCTCTCAGTATTTGGCATATTTTCGGTATGAAAAGTCGTAATTTTAAACTGCGAATACGTGCAGAGAGCCAGAATTTGGCTCCAAAATATGGTTCAAGCGTCGAATTTCGGATGTTTGGGATATTTTGAAAACTGCAGGGAGGGTTTGGGAAAATGTGACTCATCAACGCGTTCAGTAATTGGCATAATTTCGGTATAAAAAGTCGTAATTTTAAACTGCGAATAGGTGCCGAGAGCCAGAATTTGGCTCCAAAATATGGCTCAAGCGTCGAATTTGGGACGTTTGGGATATTTTGAAAACTGCAGGGAGGGCTGGGCAAAATGTGATCCATCGCCGCTTTCAGTACTGGCATATTTTCGGTATAAAAAGTAGTAATTTCAAACTGCATATACGTGCAGAGAGCCTTAAATTGGCTCCAAAATATGCCTCAAGGGTCGAATTTGGGATGTTTTAGATATTTTGATAACTGCAGGGGGGTTTGGGCAAAATGTGACCCATCGCCGCTTTCAGTAATTGGCATATTTTCGTTATGAAAAGTCGTAATTTCAAACTGTGAATACGTGCAGAGAGCCAGAATTTGGCTCCAAAATATGGTTCAAGGGTCGAATTTGGGATGTTTGGGATATTTTGAAAACTGCAGGGAGGGTTTGGCCAAAATGTGATCCATCGCTGCTTTCAGTAATTGGCATTTTTTCTGTATAAAAGTCGTAATTTCAAACTGCGAATATGTGCAGAGATCCAGAATTTGGCTCCAAAATATGGTTCAAGCGTCAAAATTGGGATGTTTGTGATATTTTTAAAACTGCAGGCAGGGTTTGGGCAAAAAGTGACTCATTGGCGCGTTCAGTAATTGGCATATTTTCGGTATAAAAAATCGTAATTTCAAACTGCGAATACGTGCAGAGAGCCAGAATTTGGCTCCAAAATATGGCTCAAGGGTCAAATTTGGGATGTTTGGGATATTTTGAAAACTACAGAAGAGGGTTTTGGCAAAATGTGACTCATCAACGCGTTCAGTAATTGGCATATTTTCGGTATAAAAATCGTAATTTCAAACTGCAAATACGTGCAGAGAGCCAAAACTTGGCTCCAAAATATGGCTCAAGGGTCGAATTTGGGATGTTTGGGATATTTTCAAAACTGCAGGGAGGGATTGGGCAAAATGTGACCCATCGCCGCTTTCAGTAATTGGCATATTTTCGGTATAAAATTCGTAATTTCAAACTGCGAAAACGTGCCGAGAGCCAGAATTTGGCTCCAAAATATGGCTCAAGCGTCGAATTTGGGACTTTTGGGATATTTTGAAAACTGCAGGGACGGCTTGGGCAAAATGTGATCCATCGCCGCTTTCAGTACTGGCATATTTTCGGTATAAAAAGTAGGAATTTCAAACTGACAATACGTGGAGAGAGCAAGAAATTGGCTCCAAAATACGCCTCAAGGGTCTAATTTGGGATGTTTGAGTTATTTTGAAAACTGCAGGGGGGTTTGGGCAAAATGTGACCCATCGCCGCTTTCAGTATTTGGCATATTTTCGGTATGAAAAGTCGTAATTTCAAACTGCGAATACGTGCAGAGAGCCAGAATTTGGCTCCAAAATATGGTTCACGGGTCGAATTTGGGATGTTTGGGATATTTTGAAAACTGCAGGGAGGAATTGGGCTAAATGTAACTCATCGGCGCGTTCAGTAATTGGCATATTTTCGGTATAAAAAGTCGTAATTTCAAACAGCGAATAGGTGCAGAGAGCCAGAATTTGGCTCCAAAATATGGCTCAAGAGTCGAATTAGGGATGTTTGGGATATTTTGAAAACTGCAGGGTGGGTTTGGGCAAACTGTGACCCATCGCCGCTCTCAGTAATTGGCATATTTTCGGTATAAAATTCGCAATTTCAAACTGCGAAATCGTGCCGAGAGCCAGAATTTGGCTCCAAAATATGGCTCAAGCGTCGAATTTGGGATGTTTGGGATATTTTGAAAACTGCAGGGAGGGTTTGGGCAAAATGTGATCCATCGCTGCTTTCAGTAATTGTCATTTTTTTCTGTATAAAAAGTCGTAATTTCAAACTGCGAATACGTGCAGAGAGCCAGAATTTGGCTTCAAAATATGGTTCAAGCGTCGAATTTGGGATGTTTGTGATATTTTTAAAACTGCAGGGAGGGTTTGGGCAAAATGTGACCCATCGCTGATCCCAGTAATTGTCATATATTCGGTATAGAAAGCCGTAATTTCAAACTGCGAATACGTGCAGAGAGCGAGAATTTTGCTCCAAAATATTGCTCAACGTCGAATTTGGGATGTTTGGGATATTTTGAAAACTGCAGAGAGAGTTTGGGCAAAATGTGACTCATCGCCTCTTTCAGTATTTGACATATTTTCGGTATAAAACTCGTAATTTCAAACTGCGAAAACGTGCCGAGAGCCAGAAATTGGCTCCAAAATATGGCTTAAGCGTCGAATTTGGGACGTTTGGGATATTTTGAAAATTGCAGGGAGGGCTTGGGCAAAATGTGATCCATCGCCGCTTTCAGTAACTGGCATATTTTCGGTATAAAATTTCGTAATTTCATTCTGCGAATACGTGCAGAGAGCCAGAAATTGCCTCCAAAATATGCCTCAAGGGTCGTATTTGGGACGTTTGGGATATTTTGAAAACTGCAGGGAGGGTTTGGGCAAAATGTGACTCATCGGCGCGTTCAGTAATTGGCATATTTTCGGTATAAAAAGTCGTAATTTCAAACTGCGAATACGTGCAGAGAGCCAGAATTTGGCTCCAAAATATGGCTCAATGGTCGAATTTGGGATGTTTGGGATATTTTCAAAACTGCAGGGAGGGATTGGGCCAAATGTGACCCATCGCCGCTTTCAGTAATTGGCATATTCTCGGTATAAAATTCGTAATTTCAAACTGCGAAAACGTGCCGAGAGCCAGAATTTGGCTCCAAAATATGGCTCAAGCGTCGAATTTGGGACGTTTGGGATATTTTGAAAACTGCAGGAAGGGCTTGGGCAAAATGTGATCCATCGCCACTTTCAGTACTGGCATATTTTCGGTATAAAAAGTAGGAATTTCAAACTGACAATACGTGGAGAGAGCAAGAAATTGGCTCCAAAATACGCCTCAAGGGTCTAATTTAGGATGTTTGAGTTATTTTGAAAACTGCAGGGGGATTTGGGCAAAATGTGATCCATCGCCACTTTCAGTATTTGGCATATTTTCGGTATGAAAAGTCGTAATTTTAAACTGCGAATACGTGCAGAGAGCCAGAATTTGGCTCCAAAATATGGCTCAAGCGTCGAATTTGGGATGTTTGGGATATTTTGAAAACTGCAGGGAGGGTTTGGGCAAAATCTGATCCATCGCCGCTTTAAGTAATTGCCATTTTTTTCTGTATAAAAAGTCGTAATTTCAAACTGCGAATACGTGCAGAGAGCCAGAATTTGGCTTCAAAATATGGTTCAAGCGTCGAATTTCGGATGTTTGTGATATTTTTAAAACTGCAGGGACGGTTTGGGAAAATGTGACTCATCAGCGCGTTCAGTAATTGGCATATTTTCGGTATAAAAAGTCGTAATTTCAAACTGCGAATACGTGCAGAGAGCCAGACCTTGGCTCCAAAATATGGCTCAAGCGTCGAGTTTGGGATGCAGGGATATTTTCAAAACTGCAGCGAGGGATTGGGCAAAATGTGACTCATAGGCGCGTTCAGTAATTGGCATAATTTCGGTATAAAAAGTCGGATTTTAAACTGCGAATAGGTACAGAGAGCCAGAATTTGGCTCCAAAATATGGCTCAAGAGTCGAATTTGGGATGTTCGGGATATTTTCAAAACTGCAGGATGGGTTTGGGCAAACTGTGACCCATGTTGGATATTTCCAACATCGAATACAGCATTGTTGTATTCTCATTACTTATTACTAACCATACTTAATATTGTAGTAAGTAAAATTAACAACTCGTAGAATTCTCATGTACTAATAATTCATCTGTGCGTTAGGCTAGAATTCTCACGTCACCTGACGCCAGTATTGCGTCAGATTTCTTTACAGTAAAACACATTATATTCAATTTGTGTGAGAATTAAATACGATTCTCCATAATTAAAGCATTCTGTATGACAACTGATTGCAGACGAATTGTTCTCTAACTAAAAGCCGAATAGAGCGTTAGAATCATAGCGTCTACCTCGCGATAGAGTTAACGTCATCAATGAATGCCATGGGGAGACATTAATTCCTCTCCCTTCTATATTTACTATTCTTAAATAGTTAAATAATAATATTTCGTTCCTCTAAATAATAAACCCGTCCAGTCTTTAAAGTTTCAAGCGCGAATGCGAGAAATATTAATGTTCAAGACAATAATTTGTGTTATGAACGTCGACTCGGCGTCGGTTGGAGGGACGCCATCCCCCTCAGTACGCGGACACGTGCAGAGCCGAAAGGAAACAGAACTGTGCTTACCGTACTCATAAACGACGCCATTGCCCAGCAAATCGGGCAGGTGTTATTCATCCTCAGATGAAAGCCGCCACTGTGAGGCGTGAACGACCTTGCAGATAATATCTTCAACTAGTGCTGGTGTTAAATGAGGGACCCCTAGACTTGGTTCCTGACGACACGTGATCAGCCAGCTTGAAACGCATCAATCCAGGATAGGTTCACCGGAGCCTGGGATGCGAAATTACGGCAATCTTAATACTTATACAGTGCCCACAGCTAAGTACCTTTTATTTGATGCATCATTTACAGGTTTAATAATAGCGGGGTGATTGTTCGTCACGCAGCGGGATAACACCTAATAACAGGTGATTAGAATTCCATCTGTAGATATTAATAATCTTGAATATGAATTGAGTAGTTAAATCAATTGCTACTGGTCGTTATTTATCTTGCAGCTCGAGAGACGAATTCCTCATGCTGTCTTCTCCATGTTAACCGTGCCATTCGTCAGTGTACCAGACTTGGAGATTAAGAGGACTTCCATGGTTATCTAAAGGAATCTACTACAAGCTAAGGCTTATTTCTTTTTATCTATTTCCTTGCAATTTGATGTACTCAGAATGTTTGATATTAATGTGTGATTTACTGTAACTCATTACTATGCTCATATTCATGTTCTTCTTTATATGAATGATATTATATTCAGCATTATTTATAGGATTAGATTATTATTAATTGAATTAGTGAACGAACCACACTGATTCCTGGACGTACTTCCCTCCAGTAATAACCCCCCAATGTAGGTGTTTGAGGTTTGTTTCTTTAATAATACAGCCCATTAATTATTCTTATGATCATACTTTCTAGTTATATCCATAGTCACTGGTTTTCTCTAGAAATTTATCTGATGATCTGAAATTCTCAGTTTCCCTCTTTACTTTAAAAGCGGGTGGTCCTTCGTAATTTAATTTACTACTTTAATTATTAATTAATCAGAATCAAGCCCAAATATCCCACATTATGGTCCTTATCGAACCGGATAGGCATTAAATTTATAATTAAAATATTAACCATTAATAACTAATCCTTGTGTGATAGAAGCTAGACTAACTATTTAATTAATTGTGTCAACTAACAGTGTAACACATCAGTTAGGCTAGATCACACTAACATAGCTACCTTATACATAGCTTCAGTGGGTCATAGCCAATGTCCCACAACATTTAGACCTACACTTCATACAGAAGTAGAATCTTTAGGTCGCCAAGAGCAACAGCTCATAACCTTATATTAATCACTAACACCAATTAAGTGTTAACCATTTAGGCTATACCAATGCTTCAATATATGGCTGTCAGCAGACTGTCCATTATAGCCTGAATCCATGTTATAATTACTGATTCACTCAAGTCAGTGGATCATTAACATTTAGGGATCCAGTATACTAATATAAATTACTGATCTCATACTAGTTAATCATTACTAACCCTGATAATATTTTATTCCACAATTAGGAGTACATTCAGGAGTTAGATAATATTTACGGCAGTAGAATACTTGCCAAACACAATTAATTCCTTTGTGTTCATTTAATTTCTTGTACACATAATTACACAAGTGTATATTATATAAAATACAAAAAAACCAAAAATACAGCACAATTATTTGCACATTATTGCACCATAATATAATCTTTGCCAACCTTCATTAGGTAGCAATTTAGGCTGTGATTGTGTTGAATCTGGCACAAGCACAGACTAAATATAGTTGTAGTTTCTTAAGTAGAAATTCTCACGACTAGGCTTGAGCTAGTTAGTGACACATATATTATTCTTTTGTGCTGACCCTATTAAGGGTGGGATTAACCATTTATTGTGTATTATTTTATTGCATATTTCCATGTATGTCTTTGAGTGTTACTGTAAGTCCACTACCCATCCGAGGCTGATTTAGAAGAGCTAAGCTGAGGAACACCTGTAGTGAGACCAAGGTACCACTCAAATCTTAGTTGCTTATTATTAGGTAGGTAGCTAACCTCTAAATGAGGTAAATTACAACCAGCCTCAAGAAATATCAGGCTGTTAATACTTATACCTGCTCTACATCAAGGAGCAGACCATAGCTATACCACTAGCTACATAAGCCCTATCAGGCTGTCAATACTTATACCTGCTCTACATCAAGGAGCAGACACCATAGCTATACCACTAGCTACATAAGCCCTATCAGGCTCAATTTACCACAAGAATGAATCCTTTAGAAAGGAATGCAAGATTCTTGACAGCTCTTCAAGGTCCTTTAGGAAAACTGCTTATGAAATGTCATTTCTGTGTCGAAACTGACCCAGGTGACGTCTATAGACTAGCAAGTTCCATAAGGATCGCCACCCAAAAATATGATTATATCAAGACTGTAATCGAGTCCCACAGGAATTTACTCCAAGTCGGTCATACTGTCTCAGACCACTTACGTCTAACAGAATCTGATCTCGATAACTATGAACATTCTGTTCAAACCAGTTTAGACCGATATAAGGAGGTGCTTGCGAGGCAAGATGTTCCCGAGTGGATAGATCAGATCATTAATAGACCTGTATCCAAGTTAACACTCAGCTCAGATGAAATACTTGAGCTAAATCAAGACGAGGAGAATCCTCTAATCAATACGGATCACTACACAGGATCCACAACTGAAGTTCAACCTTCATTTTCTAACCTCTCATCTAATACAGCTTCATGTGATGATTTGTTCACAGAGTCTGATCAAATTTCAGACCACTCTTCTCAATGTTCCCTGGATTCTATAAGTTCAATACATAATGCTACTGAATTAACTAGCTTATCACCAGAACCCAGAGAAACAAGTGAAGCTGCAGATGAAACAAGTGAAGCTGCAATGATCAGTGAATCTGAACCAGAAAATGATAAAGCTAATGCTGCAGCAGCAGCCGAAGCTATAATTAAAGCTGAGGCTAAACAAGAAGCCTTAAGCAACACAAGTAATGGTCACAATTGCTCACAACAGCCTTCTAAAGAAAGTGCTAACAATGAGAAGACTATTATAAACCTTGTGCACCAATTATTAAATTTATCTTCACCAGAACAATCAGTTGACTCTTTACAAGACTTTAGTTTTCAGCTTGAGTCACTGATAAATTCTTTCAGTAAAGAGGTGGATCACCCAACTACTGAGTGGATGACTAAAATTATCATCCAAAGAAAATTGTCTGGTGACACACTTAATAAACTATATGTATGCCAGAATGGCAATACCCTGTCAATGCAGGATATATTTACAGGTTTGCGTAATATGAGCAATCATACAGCAGACCAAGCAATTAATGCTAAATCTGAATGCACTAAAGCTGTACCTACATCAGTTTCTTTACCTGAAACTCCTAAAGTGACACTGTCACTAGGTAACAAAGGTGCTAATAATCCATGTAGCAACAATCAGTCAAATACTGATTTATCAGTGAGGCCTAAGAGTCCCACAGGTGCTCCTAAGAGACCTAATAGTCCAAAGAGCACTGTTAATAACTCCACAGGTGCTCCTAAGAGACCTAATAGTCCAAAGAGCACTCCCAAGAGCCTGTTAATGGTTCCCCAGAGTACACCAAGTACTCACAAGAGAATAAATAACAAGCAAATGCAAACAGCAAAACCATCACAACCTGCAAATACTGGTTTACCTAAATCGGTAACCCCTTAACGATCTGTAAGATGGGGAATGTGCTTGTTTTGCAATCAAAAACATTATCTGTACAAATGTACTAATTATCCTAATAGAGACACAAGAGTCAGACGACTCAAACAGTTACACAAATGTACTAGGTGTCTCAAACCACATAATGTTAACAGCTGTGACACCCCACTGAACACCTGCAATAGGTGTAGAAAGGGCAAGCATCATGCTGCACTGTGCAAATCAGTTAGGACTAATTATGTCAATCCTAGAATAGGACGTAGAGAATCCACACCAGTATAGTGCTGCAAGGTGAGAGATGTGTACAGCGTAACTTCACAAGCATCTCAAGTGGATGCTGCTTTGCCTACTGCCCAACTTCAAGTGAAGAACAGAGGAACCAAGATCACCATACGTGGACTATTTGATCAAGGTTCCCAGAGAACTTTCATTACTCAAAGGGCAGCAGAGGCACTTAATTTACAACCAATAGGACAGGTAAAATTAAACTTGTCCGGGTCCATGATAAATCGAGGAACCCATGAATACTCAGTAGTTCAACCACTTGTACGACTAGGTAGTCAAGCCAAGGCTGTCCAAGCCATTGTTGTCGATCAAATACCTTTAGACTTAAACATTAAGGGTCTGGGGTACACAGCCCACTTCCTGCAGGAACGTGAAATTAATTTGGCAGACAACAAATTAATGTCTGACCGCCTTAACAATGTAGATGTACTAGTAGGAGCCGACTACTATTACCAGTTCATAACTGGACATATTAAACGATTGGGAATGAATATGCTCCAATCTGCAGGAGGCTACTTACTTACTGGTAAAGTTCTGAATGTGAACAAGCCTAAACCTGCCAACAATAATAAATTAGTCAGCAGTAAGTCAATTCTCCAACAGCAAGCTAAAAGGAGAAACACAGCTGAATAATAAACTCAGATTGAATGTGGTGCAATTGATACTCGCCGAGATGTTTCATAGCTCTCAGTGAAAACCAATGGTCCGTACTCAAACAAGTACAAGTCACAGCGACCAAGCCATTGAATTCACTGCAGACCCGGAATTATTCTCGACAAGAAGTAATTGACCACACTCAGTCTTCCTAGTTAAATTGTAATGTTAGGCTAGAGAATCTAGTACTCCCTAGGAATTAATAATGTTAGGCTAGAGAATCTAGCACTTAATGCCACTGGCATTTCCTGAATTTAATTACAAATTCACCAGGACCACTGGTCCACTATACTTGCGCTTAAAGGTTTGCCAAGAAAACCTTCTTAATACCATGTTTTCTGCACTAAGAGTTAGTGATAAATACTTGCATTAATTGTTTGAGTTGTTTTTCTTTCGTTTCTGCTTATTTAGTGTAGGAAGCGCAGCACGAACAAACTTGCAAACTTACTAATATGTAAGTGAATTTTCAGAGAACTAATATGTTTAATGCATTATCGTTAAACATCAGCATTGTTAATTAACATGCTTCATGAGCTTAATATAGCTCACCTAAGAATTAACGTAATAATATGAGTGCTTGTTCACCATGCGTACGAGCTTAATATTGCTCACCATGACAATTGAATGACAAAACTCCACCTCGTTAATTCGAGTTCACTGAACTCACCCTGTTAACTGTTAACGAGCTCACTGCAGCTCACCCTGTTAGCCCTGCTAACGAGCTCACTGTAGCTCACCCTGTCAACACTGTTGACGAGTTCACTGAACTCACCCTGTTAACTGTTAACGAGCTCAATGTAGCTCACCCTGTTAGCACTGCTAACGAGCTCACTGTAGCTCACCCTGTCATCACTGTTGACGAGTTCACTGCAACTCACCCTGTTAGCACTGCTAACGAGCTCACTGTAGCTCACCCTGTCAGCACTGCTGACGAGCTCACTGCAGCTCACCCTGTCAACACTGTTGACGAGCTCACCCTGTTAGCACTACTAACGAGTTCACTGTAACTCACCCTGTTAGCACTGCTAACGAGCTCACTGTAGCTCACCCTGTCAACACTGTTGACGAGTTCACTGTAACTCACCCTGTCAGCACTGCTGACGAGCTCACTGTAGCTCACCATGTTCACGAGTTCAATATAGTTCGACCAGTTAATGAGCTCAATACTGCTCATAATGTTAATTCGAGTACATTTTTGCTCACATTTAGCTTAGTCCCTTACTTAGGTAGGTTAGAAATTCAAACCATTTATTTAGGTAGGTTTAGGGACTTTAGTAGTGTCAACTGAGTACTAGCCTAATCTGTACTCACCATTAATTACAGTTGACTATACTTATAGAGACTGATTTAATAAACTCAAATTCATGTAAAGGTGATTTCGTATTAACAAGTTTACAGTGTCAAGCCTATGAGCTGCCATTTAATTAGCTCATAAGTCAGAATGACTAGGCTACTAATCTCACTGTCGACTCAGAATTTTCCTTGATTTTAAAGAATAAACTTTTCAGTTCTCTACTTTTCTATTATTTATCTAGTTAGCAAATTAGTTGTACCATCAGTCAGAATGACTACTGCACGGCAGTGCACATTAACTTCAATTTCCTCATTTGAATTTGAGGTGATCGTGATGCTGCGTGATGTTATTGTCTAGTAACTCAATAGTTACAAGTCACAGCGACCCTAGACAGTGACCTTACTGTAGTGTCATAGTCTCCTTGATCTTAAATGACTAACAACACTTTACTGTATAATCATACAATAGTGTTATCAGTTCTTAGGAACTTATTCTGAGTTTACCAACGATTCAGCAGCTACGTAATACACCATTACATGTCACTGCGACCCTAGTTGTTGAGTTTATCGTGAGTTTTAGAGTGTTCCTGATTACCGATAACTTAATCATTTAATGTCTCAATATTCAATGCATGTTTCCACTAAGGGAAACTGCGAGCCTATTACAACTCTGAAGAAGAATAATTTCCTTCACTTCCCACTGAGAAAACTGTGATGATGCTACGATGTGATATCACGTAACGAAACATTACACGTCACTATGACCTAGGATATCGCATCACCGTAGATTCTGTTAGTTTAAATTGGGAGAGTTAAATTCTATAAATATTGTGTAGGCTACAAACAACATGTTTCAGTTGACATGTAAATAGCAAGACTCAAATTCTTGTAAGTCCTTGATAAATCCGGGACGTTCGTTATGTGTGTACTAACATACTAACATATTAACATACTAATGTATTAATCTTAATATCACTTCGGGATAGGTCAGTACAACACAGTACACTGCGACCCTAGAATCCGCCCCCCGGAGTTATGTTGGATATTTCCAACATCGAATACAGCATTGTTGTATTCTCATTACTTATTACTAACCATACTTAATATTGTAGTAAGTAAAATTAACAACTCGTAGAATTCTCATGTACTAATATTTCATCTGTGCATTAGGCTAGAATTCTCACGTCACCTGACGCCAGTATTGCGTCAGATTTCTTTACAGTAAAACACATTATATTCAATTTGTGTGAGAATTAAATACGATTCTCCATAATTAAAGCATTCTGTATGACAACTGATTGCAGACGAATTGTTCTCTAACTAAAAGCCGAATAGAGCGTTAGAATCATAGCGTCTACCTCGCGATAGAGTTAACGTCATCAATGAATGCCATGGGGAGACATTAATTCCTCTCCCTTCTATATTTACTATTCTTAAATAGTTAAATAATAATATTTCGTTCCTCTAAATAATAAACCCGTCCAGTCTTTAAAGTTTCAAGCGCGAATGCGAGAAATATTAATGTTCAAGACAATAATTTGTGTTATGAACGTCGACTCGGCGTCGGTTGGAGGGACGCCATCCCCCTCAGTACGCGGACACGTGCAGAGCCGAAAGGAAACAGAACTGTGCTTACCGTACTCATAAACGACGCCATTGCCCAGCAAATCGGGCAGGTGTTATTCATCCTCAGATGAAAGCCGCCACTGTGAGGCGTGAACGACCTTGCAGATAATATCTTCAACTAGTGCTGGTGTTAAATGAGGGACCCCTAGACTTGGTTCCTGACGACACGTGATCAGCCAGCTTGAAACGCATCAATCCAGGATAGGTTCACCGGAGCCTGGGATGCGAAATTACGGCAATCTTAATACTTATACAGTGCCCACAGCTAAGTACCTTTTATTTGATGCATCATTTACAGGTTTAATAATAGCGGGGTGATTGCGCGTCACGCAGCGGGATAACACCTAATAACAGGTGATTAGAATTCCATCTGTAGATATTAATAATCTTGAATATGAATTGAGTAGTTAAATCAATTGCTACTGGTCGTTATTTATCTTGCAGCTCGAGAGACGAATTCCTCATGCTGTCTTCTCCATGTTAACCGTGCCATTCGTCAGTGTACCAGACTTGGAGATTAAGAGGACTTCCATGGTTATCTAAAGGAATCTACTACAAGCTAAGGCTTATTTCTTTTTATCTATTTCCTTGCAATTTGATGTACTCAGAATGTTTGATATTAATGTGTGATTTACTGTAACTCATTACTATGCTCATATTCATGTTCTTCTTTATATGAATGATATTATATTCAGCATTATTTATAGGATTAGATTATTATTAATTGAATTAGTGAACGAACCACACTGATTCCTGGACATACTTACCTCCAGTAATAACCCCCCAATGTAGGTGTTTGAGGTTTGTTTCTTTAATAATACAGCCCATTAATTATTCTTATGATCATACTTCCTAGTTATATCCATAGTCACTGGTTTTCTCTAGAAATTTATCTGATGATCTGAAATTCTCAGTTTCCCTCTTTACTTTAAAAGCGGGTGGTCCTTCGTAATTTAATTTACTACTTTAATTATTAAATAATCAGAATCAAGCCCAAATATCCCACAACCCATCGCCGCTCGCAGTAATTGGCATATTTTCGGTATAAAATTCGTAATTTCAAACTGCAAAAACGTGCCGAGAGCCAGAATGTGGCTCCAAAATATGGCTCAAGCGTCGAATTTGGGACGTTTGGGATATTTTGAAAACTGCAGGGAGGGCTTGGGCAAAATGTGATCCATCGCCGCTTTCAGTAATTGTCATTTTTTTCTGTATAAAAAGTCGTAATTTCAAACTGCGAATACGTGCAGAGAGCCAGAATTTGGCTCCAAAATATGGTTCAAGCGTCGAATTTGGGATGTTTGGGATATTTTCAAAACTGCAGGGAGGGATTGGGCAAAATGTGACTCATCAGCGCGTTCAGTAATTGGCATAATTTCGGTATAAAAAGTCGTAATTTTAAACTGCGAATAGGTGCAGAGAGCCAGAATGTGGCTCCAAAATATGGCTCAAGCGTCGAATTTGGGACGTTTGGGATATTTTGAAAACTGCAGGGAGGGCTTGGACAAAATGTGATCCATCGCCGCTTTCAGTAATTGTCATTTTTTTCTGTATAAAAAGTCGTAATTTCAAACTGCGAATACGTGCAGAGAGCCAGAATTTGGCTCCAAAATATGGCTCAAGAGTCGAATTTGGGATGTTTGGGATATTTTCAAAACTGCAGGGTGGGTTTGGGCAAACTGTGACCCATCGCAGCTCGCAGTAATTGGCATATTTTCCGTATAAAATTCGTAATTTCAAACTGCGAAAACGTGCCGAGAGCCAGAATTTGGCTCCAAAATATGGCTCAAGCGTCAAATTTGGGATGTTTGTGATATTTTTAAAACTGCAGGGAGGGCTGGGCAAAATGTGATCCATCGCCGCTTTCAGTACTGGCATATTTTCGGTATAAAAAGTAATAATTTCAAACTGCATATACGTGCAGAGAGCCTTAAATTGGCTCCAAAATATGCCTCAAGGGTCGAATTTGGGATGTTTGAGATATTTTGATAACTGCAGGGGGGTTTGGGCAAAATGTGACCCATCGCCGCTTTCAGTAATTGGCATATTTTCGTTATGAAAAGTCGTAATTTCAAACTGTGAATACGTGCAGAGAGCCAGAATTTGGCTCCAAAATATGGTTCAAGGGTCGAATTTGGGATGTTTGGGATATTTTGAAAACTGCAGGGAGGGTTTGGCCAAAATGTGATCCATCGCTGCTTTCAGTAATTGGCATTTTTTCTGTATAAAAAGTCGTAATTTCAAACTGCGAATACGTGCAGAGATCCAGAATTTGGCTCCAAAATATGGTCCAAGCGTCAAATTTGGGATGTTTGTGATATTTTTAAAACTGCAGGCAGGGTTTGGGCAAAAAGTGACTCATTGGCGCGTTCAGTAATTGGCATATTTTTGGTATAAAAAATCGTAATTTCAAACTGCGAATACGTGCAGAGAGCCAGAATTTGGCTCCAAAATATGGCTCAAGGGTCAAATTTGGGATGTTTGGGATATTTTGAAAACTACAGAGGGGGGTTTTGGCAAAATACGACTCATCAACGCGTTCAGTAATTGGCATATTTTCGGTATAAAAATCGTAATTTCAAACTGCAAATACGTGCAGAGAGCCAAAACTTGGCTCCAAAATATGGCTCAAGGGTCGAATTTGGGATGTTTGGGATATTTTCAAAACTGCAGGGAGGGATTGGGCAAAATGTGACCTATCGCCGCTTTCAGTAATTGGCATATTTTCGGTATAAAATTCGTAATTTCAAACTGCGAAAACTTGCCGAGAGCCAGAATTTGGCTCCAAAATATGGTTCAAGCGTCGAATTTGGGACGTTTGGGATATTTTGAAAACTGCAGGAAGGGCTTGGGCAAAATGTGATCCATCGCCGCTTTTAGTACTGGCATATTTTCGGTATAAAAAGTAGGAATTTCAAACTGACAATACGTAGAGAGAGCAAGAAATTGGCTCCAAAATACGCCTCAAGGGTCTAATTTGGGATGTTTGAGTTATTTTAAAAACTGCAGGGGGGTTTGGGCAAAATGTGACCCATCGCCGCTTTCAGTATTTGGCATATTTTCGGTATGAAAAGTCGTAATTTCAAACTGCGAATACGTGCAGAGAGCCAGAATTTGGCTCCAAAATATGGTTCACGGGTCGAATTTGGGATGTTTGGGATATTTTGAAAACTGCAGGGAGGAATTGGGCTAAATGTAACTCATCGGCGCGTTCAGTAATTGGCATATTTTCAGTATAAAAAGTCGTAATTTCAAACTGCATATACGTGCAGAGAGCCAGAACTTGGCTCCAAAATATGGCTCAAGCGTCGAATTTGGGATGTTTGGGATATTTTCAAAACTGCAGAGAAGGTTTGGGCAAAATGTGACTCATCGGCGCGTTCAGTAATTGGCATATTTTCGGTATAAAAAGTCGTAATTTCAAACAGCGAATAGGTGCAGAGAGCCAGAATTTGGCTCCAAAATATGGCTCAAGAGTCGAATTAGGGATGTTTGGGATATTTTGAAAACTGCAGGGTGGGTTTGGGCAAACTGTGACCCATCGCCGCTCTCAGTAATTGGCATATTTTCGGTATAAAATTCGTAATTTCAAACTGCGAAATCGTGCCGAGAGCCAGAATTTGGCTCCAAAATATGGCTCAAGCTTCGAATTTGGGATGTTTGGGATATTTTGAAAACTGCAGGGAGGGTTTGGGCAAAATGTGATCCATCGCTGCTTTCAGTAATTGTCATTTTTTTCTGTATAAAAAGTCGTAATTTCAAACTGCGAATACGTGCAGAGAGCCAGAATTTGGCTTCAAAATATGGTTCAAGCGTCGAATTTGGGATGTTTGTGATATTTTTAAAACTGCAGGGAGGGTTTGGGCAAAATGTGACCCATCGCTGATCCCAGTAATTGTCATATATTCGGTATAAAAAGCCGTAATTTCAAACTGCGAATACGTGCAGAGAGCGAGAATTTTGCTCCAAAATATTGCTCAACGTCGAATTTGGGATGTTTGGGATATTTTGAAAACTGCAGGGAGAGTTTGGGCAAAATGTGACTCATCGCCGCTTTCAGTATTTGACATATTTTCGGTATAAAATTCGTAATTTCAAACTGCGAAAACGTGCCGAGAGCCAGAAATTGGCTCCAAAATATGGCTTAAGCGTCGAATTTTGGACGTTTGGGATATTTTGAAAACTGCAGGGAGGGCTTGGGCAAAATGTGATCCATCGCCGCTTTCAGTAACTGGCATATTTTCGGTATAAAATTTCGTAATTTCATTCTGCGAATACGTGCAGAGAGCCAGAAATTGCCTCCAAAATATGCCTCAAGGGTCGTATTTGGGACGTTTGGGATATTTTGAAAACTGCAGGGAGGGTTTGGGCAAAATGTGACTCATCGGCGCGTTCAGTAATTGGCATATTTTCGGTATAAAAAGTCGTAATTTCAAACTGCGAATACGTGCAGAGAGCCAGAATTTGGCTCCATAATATGGCTCAAGGTTCGAATTTGGGATGTTTGGGATATTTTGAAAACTGCAGGGAGGGTTTGGGCAAAATGTGACTCATCGGCGCGTTCAGTAATTGGCATATTTTCGGTATAAAAAGTCGTAATTTCAAATTGCGAATACGTGCAGAGAGCCAGAATTTGGCTCCAAAATATGGCTCAAAAGTCGAATTTGGGATGTTTGGGATATTTTCAAAACTGCAGGGAGGGCTTAGGCAAAATGTGATCCATCGCCGCTTTCAGTAACTGGCATATTTTCGGTATAAAAATTCGTAATTTCATTCTGCGAATACGTGCAGAGAGCCAGAAATTGCCTCCAAAATATGGTTCAAGGATCGTATTTGGGATGTTTGGGATATTTTGAAAACTGCAGGTCCAGACAGTCACAGCGAAAGGGTGTGTTAGCTGGAGCTCCGATTGTAGTAATATTATCAGAGTAATAATGGAAGGTGTAGAGAAGGAACTGGTTAATCTAGGTGGAGCTCTGAAGACAGTTGGATTCCCTACGGGAGGAGGTACGATAGCTGAAACAACGCTGAGAAGAAACAAAGGAGGAGACCAGTATTAAAAAGACCTCGTCTTGAAATGTGGTAAAGGACAGGGGTCTTAATAAGACTTCGACAAAGCCGCCAACAGATATCCTAAGGACTAAGGACTAATTCATTCGCCGTGTTGGAGGACGAGTGCTGTGGGGAGCCTGCAGTTCGCTCAAAAGGGACAGCAACGAAGCACAGGTTCCTCAAAGTTCTCAGAAAGTAAGGGAAGTACCTAAGCAAATTTTGGTTGTGGGAAACTCCCACTAAGTCTAAGAAATAAAATAAACGATTTAAATGCTCTTGTTTGCTCAGAAAAAAATTGATAATATTGTACTTACTGATCGTGGATTAATGTAGAAAATAGAGAACTATTAGCTGAATGCCAAATAAATGGATTTAAACTATTTCACTCAGATATATTAGACGAAGAGGGGGAGTAGCCATATATATTAGGGAAAATTTGAAATGAAATTTCAAAGAGGAAATCAAAAGTGAGCCACACTCAGAAATTATTTGGCTAGAATTAAAGGAAAAAGCAAATAATCTTATATTAGGAGTTCTATACAGACCACAAAACTTTGATAGAATGGAAACACAGCATCTATGGGATGAAATATCTAGAGCTTCTAAGTCTGACAGTATTTGTGTCATGAGTGACTAACTTTAGTGGAATAAACTGGTTTAACAGAACGGGGAATAATGAAGCAGAAGATTTTGCTAGAAATAATCGACGATTGCTTTCTTATGCAACACGTTAAAGAACCAACGCGGGGGAAATAATATTTTAGACTTAGTGTTAATTAGCAGGGAAACACAAATTAATGACATCGAAATAAGGAGTGAGCTAGGGAACAGTGATCACAAGAAATCAGATTTAGGATAGAATGAAATAGATTTGAAGGAGAAAATTCTGTTAAAGTGCCAGATTTTCGAAAGGATGATTTTAATAGCATAAAAAAAAATGGTGAAATAGATTGGAAAATCTTGGGCATGGGGGGTGGGTCGGTCTTGGAGCGAGATGTGAACCCAGCGACGAGTGATGTAAAAAGGGATTTCGATGTGCATTCAAAATAAGACTTATCTAAAAATATTCTAAGCAAAGCACAAGAACGTAGTAAACCATACAAATTTGAATAGATCGAATAATAATGATCCCGAAATGGATAACAAAGAATTTAAAGAACTTTATAGGTAGAAAGAGAGCTTAGTACAAAAGGATTAAGAAAGGGAAAGTCAGTTTAGAACAAGAATTCGTCCAACTGGTTAGATATATTAAAAAAAGAGATAAGGAGGGCAAAAAGAAACTATGAACTTCATATAGCTGGGCAAGCAAAGGCAAATCCTTAAGGTTTTTTCAGTTGTATCAAACATAAATTAGGGACAGTATAGGTCCATTAAAAATAGAGAGAGGTCAGATAACTGATAAGGATGAAGAGTTGAGTAGTATTTTTAATAAATATTTTATCTCTGTATTTACTAAGGAGGAACTTAATATTATGCCTTCAGCCGAACAAGTCTATGTAGGAGGGGAAGAGGACAGGCTGACCAGTTTAGCAGTTACCAGGGAGGATGTTATTAATCAATAGTGAAACTATTTGTTGCTGAGCTGTGTAAAAGACAGCTCAGTTCCAACGCAATGTCACACAATGCTATATAACGTAATATGGGAACATCAAATACTCTGATGTTGCCATCACTGAAAAATAAGTAGAACAGTTAAAAAAACAAAATGAAAAAAAACTATACTCACGAAATGAACAATATGGTAAAAAACACAGCTCAATTCCAACGCAATCGCATACAAAATAATTAAATTAAAATGAAAATAAATTGAATTCTATGAAAAATCAATTTATCAATGCAATCAGAAACAATGAAATGGAATCGTAACATATTTAGTATAACATGTGTTACTATTACGTGCAAGAGATAGCACTATTTTTCCAAAAAAGCATGTTTTTTACCATTCACAGGTGTGGCATTTATATAATTGGTATATAAAAAACATGCGGGTATTCGAATGGAACATCGAGTCAAAATTTAAAAGCATTAGGTGAAGAACTTTCGAGGATTACAGCGTGTGTTGCTATTACGTCCAACAAAAGGTGCTGTTTTTCCAAAAACGCATGTTTTGAACTGTCACAGGTGAGGCATGTATACAGTAGGTATACAAAAACACGCACCTATTCGCATGCAACGTTGTGTCCAAATTTCAAAGCAATCGGTAAAGAGGTTTCAAAGATTTCCTTCTCATGAAAAACACAGTTTAAAAAAAAAAACATGTTTTTTGAAAAATGTGCATTGCTGAACACCAGCATCCCTCCCCTGTTCCCCGTCCTCACCATTCCCCCCCCTCCTCCGTCCCCTCGTTTTCCCTTCTTTCCCAAACTCCCCTGTTCCCTCATCCTCTCCACCATTTCCCACCCTCCCCTGTCCCCTCGTCCTCCCGACCATTCCCCACTCCTCCATCCCCTCGTTCTCTCCACCATTCCCCACTCCCTCATCCGACACAATCCCAAATGATCTGATGTTCCCATCAGAAAAATGGGAACATCAAATGATCTGATGTTCCCATTATTGAAAAAAGTAGAACAGTTCAAAGATTGAAATGAAAAAAAGGAAAATAAAAACTATTCTCATCAAATTGAACAGTATGGTAAACAACACAGCTCAATTCCAACGCAATGTCACACAAAATAATTAAATCACACAAAATAATTAAATGAAAATGAAAATAAATCGAAATCTATGAAAAGTCAATTCATCAATGCATTCGGAAACACTGAAATGGAATCGTAACATATTTAGTATAGTGTGTGTGTGTTGCTCATACGTGCAGGAGATGGTGCTGTTTAAAAAATAGCATGTTTTTACCTGTCACAGATGTGGCATCTTTAGTTATTCTCACTAAATGAACGGTATGGTAAACAACACAGCTCATTTCCAGTGCAATGTCACACAAAATATTTAAATAAAAATAAAAATAAATAAAAATCTATGGAAATTCAGCTTGTCAATGCAATCGGGAACAATGAAATGGAATTGTAACATATTCAGTATAGCATAAGTTGCTCATACGTGTAGCAAATGGCGCTATTTCTTAAAAAAAAAAAGTTTTTACCTGTCACAGGTATGACATCCATACTCATACTTACAAAATGAACGGTATGGTAAAACACAGCTCAATTCCAACGTAATGTCACACAAAATAATTAAGTCATAATGAAAATAAATCGAAATCTATGAAAATTAAATTTATCAGTGCAATCAGAAACATTGAAATGGAATTGTATCATATTTAGTTTAGCCTGTGTTGCTCTTACGTGCAACAGATGGTGATGTTATAAAAAAACATACTTTTACCTTTCACAAGTGTGGCATCTTTATAATAGGTACATAAAAACATGTGTATATTCAAATGAAATGTTGTAGCAAAATTTGAAAGCAATCCGTGAAGAACATTTGGAGATTACATCGTGTGTTGCACTTACATCCAACAGATATGCTGTTTTTTTTTTTTTTTTTTAAACATGTTTTTTTCACTGTCACTGGTGAGGCATGTATATAGTAGTTATATAAAAACACGCGCCTATTTGAATACAACGTTGTGCCAAAATTTCAAAACAATCGGTAAAGGGGTTTCGAAGATTTCTCTCACATGAAAAACACAGTTAAAAAAAAATATTTCTTCCCATCGCAGATGGGACATCTATATAGTATGTATATAAAAACCCGCTCGGATGAGAATGGAACATTATGTGAAAATTTCAAAGCAATCAGTGAAGAACTTTCGGAGATTAGCGATTTTGCACAGACGAACAATTACATTTTTATTTATAGCGATGGTAGACAATGGCATGCAAAGCTCCTCTGTGCATTCCTTAAGCACACTGGCAAACACTTCGTCCGGCCCTGGGGATTAGTTTGGCTTGAGATTCATTATTTGTTTAATAACATCCTCCCTGGTATCTGCTAAATTAGTCAATGACATGCATGGCCGGGATATGTAGGGTGCATTTACCCAGGGCTGGGGATGTTGCTGTTGCCAACTCGTTGGAACCTGTGGTTGGAGGGGTTTGTTTGGGTTTAAATTGTTAAAAGATAGTGATATGGGAATTGATATGGAGAGGGGAGGTAATAAAAGTATGTGCTTGTTGGGAAAACAAATTGGAAAAATGAAAAGGGAAAGAGAAGGGCCTCACAATATCAATACACTTAGGGGTATATTACACGAACAGTAGAAGTCTAAGAAACAAGATTTTAAGATTTAAATGCTCTTGTCTGCACTGAAAAAATAGATATTATTGCACTTACCGAAACGTGGATGAATGTAGAAAATAGAGAACTATTAATTGAATATCAAATAAATGGATTTAAACTATTTCACACAGATATATTAGACGAGGAAGGGGAGTAACCATATATGTTAGGGAAAATTTGATATGTTTGATATGTAATCTCAAAGAGGGAATCAAAACTGAGCCACATACAGAAACTATTTGGCAAGAATTAAACGAAAAAGCAAATAATCTTATAATAGGAGTTTTATATAGGACCCCAAACATAAACAGAATGGAAGCAAAGCATCTATGGGATGAAATATCTAGAGCATCTATGTCGAACAGTTTTTGTGTCATGAGTGACTTTAATTTTAGTGGAATAAACCTGTTTAACAGAACTGGGAATAATGAAGCCGAAGATTTTCTAGAAATAATTGACGATTGCTATCTTACGAAACACATTAAGGAACCAACGCGGGAAAATAATATTTTAAATTTAGTGTTAACTAACAGGGAAACACAAATTAATGACATCAAAATAGGGAGTGAGCTTGGAAACAGTGATCACAAAAAAATCAGCTTTAGTATAGAATGGAATAGATTTGAAAATTCTGTTAGAGTGCCAGATTTTCGAAAAGTTGATTTTAATAGAAAAACAATTTTTTGGGGTGAAATAGATTGTAAAGACTTGGGTATGGGGGTGGGTCGGTCTTGGAGCAAGACGTTAACCCAGCAACGGGTGATGTAAAAAGGGATTTCGATGTACATTCAAAATATAACCTTTTTAAAAATATTCTAAGCAAAGCACAGGAACGTAGAATACCATACAAATAGAATAGATCGAATAATAATAACGCAAAATGGATAACAAAGGATCTGAAGAACCTTATAGGTAGAAAGAGTGCTTGGTACGGAAGGATTAAAAATGGGGAAGTCAGTTTAGAACAAGAGTTTGACAAACTGGTTAGAAATATTAAAAAAGAGATAAGGAGGGCAAAAAGAAACTATGAAGTTCACATAGCAGGGCAAGTAAAGACAAATCTTGAATTTTTTTCAGTTATGGCAAACAAATATTAGGGAAAGTATGTCCATTAAAAACTGAGAGAGGTCAGGTAACTGATAATGACGAAGAGATGAGTAGTATTTTAAGTAAATATTTAATCTCTTTATTTACTAAAAAGAAACTTAACACTATGCCTTCAGTCGAACAAGTCTATGTAGGTGGGGAAGAGGACAGGTTGACTAGTTTAGCAGTTACCAGGGAGGATGTAATTAAACAAATAGTGAAACTAAAGCCAAATAAATCCCCATGGCCAGACGTAGTGTTTGCCAGGGTGCTTATGGAATGCAAAAAGGAGCTTTGCGAGCCATTGTCTACCACATTTAATAAATCGTTAGAGTTAGGTAGAGTGCCTGAGTTATGGAAGGTTGCTAATGTCGTTCCAATTTTACAGAAAGGAGATAGATCACTTGCTTCAAACTATCGGCCAATTAGCTTAACGTCTATTGTGGGAAAGTTACTTGAATTGATAATCGCAAATATCATTCGTCTTCATCTAGAAAAACATAAATTAATAAAGGATTCACAACATGGTTTTACAAATAGTCCTTCATGTTAACAAATTTGATATCATTTTATTCCAGAACAGTTGAGGCAGGTGATAGTGGAAAGGTTTGTGATGTTGTGTACCATGACTTTAGCAAAGCTTTTGACACAGTGTCACATGAAGGTTTGTAATGCCTAAGCAAATTTTGGATGTTGGAGATTTACAGGTCAGGTATCTGGATAGAGCTTTTTGTGCCAGAGATAGGGGGAAGAGGTTAAGGGTTTGCTATCCGGGAGCAGAAATTGGTGATGTTGTTACCAACATGGACGATATTCTGGCTGGAAATGGGAACAAACCCATTATTTACTCACCTAGTTGTACTCACCTAGTTGTGTTTGCAGGGGTTGAGTTCTGACTCCTTGGGCCCACCTCTCAACTGTCAATCAACTGGTGTACAGATTCCTGATCCTATTGTACTCTATCAAATCTATTTTTGAAACTGTGTATGGAATCAGCCTCCACCACATCACTATTAATTCATTCCATTTGTTAACTACTCTGACACTGAAACTATTCTTTCTAATGTCTTTTCAGTCTCATCTGGGTACTAAGTTTCCAACTGTGTCCCCTTGTTCGTGTTCCAACCGTGCGGAAGAGTTTGTCTTTGTCCACCCTGTCAATTCCCTGGAGAATTTTGTAGGTGGTTATCATGTCTCCCTTTGCTCTTCTGGTTTCCAGGGATGTGATGTTCAGCTCCCTTATCCTTTCCTCGTATCTCATACCTCTCAGTTCCGGGAAAAGTCTGGTGGCATACCTCTGAATCTTCTCGAACTTTGTCTTGTGTTTAAACTAGGTATCTACTCCATGCTGGAGCTGCATACTCCAGGATTGGTCTTACATAGGTGGTATACAAGTGCCTGAACGATTCCTTACACAAGTTTCTGTAGGCAGTTCTTATGTTGGTCAGTCTAGCATATGTCGCTGATGATATCCTTTTGACGCGGGCTTCTGGGAAAAGGATCGGTGTGATATCAACCCCCAGATCTCTCTCTATATATGTCTCATGCAGGATATCACCTCCCAGATGGTACATTGTATTCAGACTTTTCTTCCCTTCGCCTAATTTCATTACTTTACACTTTTGAGCTGAACTTTCGTAGCCATTTTCAGGACCATTCCACCAGTTTGCCCATGTTGTCCTGTAGTCTCTGTCTATCTTCATCTGTTTTGATTCTTCTCATAATTTTTGCATCATCAGCAAACATTGAGAGGAATGAGTTTATACCATCTGGAAGGTCGTTTATATATATATTAGAAACAGGATGGGTCCAAGTACTGAGCCCTGTGGAACCCCCCTGGTTACATCTCGCCTCTATGATGCCTCCCCCCTCACAGTTACTCTCTGTTTCCTGTTGCTTAGATACTCCCTTATCCACGGGAGCACCTTACAGTTTACTCCTGCCTGTTGCTCCCATTTTTGTAACAGCCTTTTCTGAGGTACTGTGTCAAAGGCTTTCTGACAGTCTAGGAAAATACAGTTTGCCCACCCTTCTCTTTCTTGCCTAATTTGTGTTGCTTGGTCATAGCATTTTATTAGACCTGGGAGGCATGATTTGCAATCTCTGAACCCATGCTGGTGATGTGTTACAAAGTTATATCCCTCCAGATGCTACGCGAGCCTTTTCCTCACGATCTTTTCCATCACCTCGAATGGTATACAAGTTATGGAAACTGGCCTGTAGTTCAGTGCCTCTTGCCTGTCACCCTTTTTGTATATTGGGACTACATCAGCTGTCTTCCAGCTTTCCGGTAGGTCTCTCGTTTCCAGTGACCTGTTATACCCCATGGTGAGTGGCACACTTAGTGCCTCTGCACCTTCTTTCAGTATCCAAGGTGAGATTCTGTCAGGCCCAACATTCACGTTCTTCATTGCTTTGTCACGTTCATCTCCAACAGATTCCTTTTGACCTCCTCACTGGTGAGATCAAATTCCTCCAAGGTTGCTTGGTTTGCCTCCTCATTTAGTGCAGGGACCTCTCCTTGTTCTATTGTGAAGACCTCCTTGAATCTCTTGTTGAATTCTTTACACACCTCCTTGTCGTTCTCTGTGTATCTGTTCTCCCCTTTTCTCAGTTTCATCACTTGTTCCTTCACTGCTGTTTTCCTACTTATGAGGCTGTGGAACAGTTTTGGTTGGGTCTTAGCTTTATTCGCGATGTCATTTTCATACTGTAATTTTCATACTGTCTCTCTGCTTCTCTTCTCACTCTGAGGTACTCATTTCTGGCCCTCTGGTATCTCTCCCTGCTCTCTGGTGTTCTGTTGTTCCTGTAGTTTCTCCATGTTGTTTTACTTAATTGCTTCTCTGCTGCACATCCCTGATTGAACTATGGATTCATCTGTTGCTTTTCATTTTTCTCTTTTTTGGCTTGGATAAACCGCACTGCAGCTTCCTGGCACTTCTGGGCGACATAAGCCTTCATATTTTGTACGGTCTTTTCTCTGAGTTCTGTTTCTCATGGTATTCACATTAGGAAGTTCCTCATCTCGTCATATTTTCCTCTTCAGCAATTCAGTTTTTTCCCTTCCAATCCCATCCTTGGATAGGTAATCCATACTTCTACCAGATACTCAAATGTCAATACACTGTGGTAACTCAATCCTATGGGGGCTTCAAATTTGACTTCCCTTATCTCTGAATCATTCAAGGTAAATATCAGGTCGAGTCTAACTGGTTCGTCATTCCCTCTCATTCTTGTGGGACCTACCCAACATGTAGGCTCAGAAAGTTCCTTTTTGTTACGTTCAAGAATTTTGCTCTCCATGTATCTTCACCTCCATGTGGGTCCTCCATTCTTCTAGTCTATATACCCACCAGCCTATTTACACACTATTTTAACGGGGGGGGGAGAAACTTAGAAATTGCTCAGGCCTGCTAGGGAAAGGGAGGTATTCCTAGGGGTTGAGGTGGAGGGAGGGAGTGCTCGAGGTGTGGTCTCGTCCTCCTGTGGTGTAGTTAACAGGGGTTTGGAGGGGGGTGGGGTCGAGAAGGGAAGGGAAGGGAATTATCGGGAAAGTGCCAAGCCATGACGACTATATAGCACTGGGAAGGGATCAGGATAAGGATTTGGGATGGGACGGGGAGGGAAGGAATGGTGTCCAACCACTTAGACGGTCGGGGATTGAACGTCGACCTGCATGAAGCGAGATTGCCTGGGCCTGCTTGGGGCAGGAGGAAGACCAGGGGGATGGAAAGGCAGGGGAAGGGGGTACTCGGGGAAGGGAGGGAGGGAGGATTTGGGTTGTATGGTTGGCATTGTGTAGGGGGAAGGTAGGATCTGTGCTTGGGGTGGGGAGGGAGGGCTCTTATGGGGTGGTGAGTTGGGATGTTGCAGACCCCACTGGAGTTCCTGAATTGCTCAATTGGGGTTCCCCCACACCCCTCTGGGATTGCTGGGTTGGAGGTTGAGGTTCCCTGGCTCCCTTCCCTTCCCTTCCCTCAACCTGTGCCTTTTCTTGCATCTGCTGCCTGTATTATCTCTTCCCTGGTCATGTCCCTCTGAAGGAATACCTTTCTGTAATTCGTTACATATTTCAGTTTGCTCTTTCTTACTAGGATATCCTCTTTGATGGACTCGTTTGTGAGTACTACCTTGATCAACCGGTCTTTGTCTGTGTTGTACTGGTGGACCGGTTGTACCGCCAAATTATGTTGGACGAGTTAGGGGTGTGGAACTGATACAGAAGTTTAAGACAACGATAAAATTAGGTGCAAGGGAGGAATCCCGATCATATATGACATTCTTCCAAGAAAGGCAGTTGGAAATGAATGGTTGTCGAGGGCACTTGGTGTCAATTGCCGACTGGACAAATATTGCAGATACAATGCAATATCATTCATTGATAACTGGAAACACTTCTATGGAAGAAATGACATGAATGCTCGGGATGGAGTTCATCTATCTAGTCCTGGGGCGGTTGCTGTTGCGAACTCGTTGGACCAGTGGTTGGAGGCGTTTGTTTGGGTTTGGGTTTAAACTGTTAGTAGAGAGTGGTATGGGAATTGATATGGAGGAAGGAGGTAATAAAAGTATGTGTTTGTGAGGGGAAACAAATTGGGAAAATGATCAGGGAAAAAGAAGAGCCTCAAAATAAAAAACACTTAGGATATATTACACTAACAGTAGAAGTGTAAGAAACAACAAAACTATATAAATGCTCTTGTTTGCACAGAAAAAATTGGTATTATTGCACTTACCGAAACGTGGATGAATGTAGAAAATGGAGAACTATTAGCTGAATATCATATAAATGGATTTAAACTATTTCACACAGATATATATATTAGACGAGGAGGGAGAGTAGCCATATATGTTAGTGAAAATTTTCAATGTAGTTTCAAAGTGGGAATCAAAACTGAGCCACACACAGAAACTATTTGGATACAATTTAATGAAAAAGCAAATAATCTTATAATAGGAGTTATTTACAGGCCACCAAACTTAGACAGGATGGAAGCAATGCATCTATGTGATGAAAAATCTAGAGCATCTAGGTCTAGCAGTATTTGTGTCATGTGTGACTTTAATTTTAGTGGAATAAATTGGTTCAACAGAACAGGGAATAATATAGCAGAAGATTTTCTAGAATTAATTGACGATTGCTTTCTTAAGCAACACATTACGGAACCTACACGGGAAAATAATGTTTTAGATTTAGTGTTAACTAACAGGGAAACATAAATTAATTACATCGAAATAGGGAGTGATCTAGGGAACAGTGATCACAAAGAAATCAGAATTAGCATAGAATGTAATAGATCTGTAGGAAAAAATATTGTTAAAGTGCCAGATTATCGAAAAGCTGATTTTAACAGTCTAAGAAATTTTTTGGGTCAAATAGTTTGGAAAGTCTTGGGCATGGAGGGGGGGCCGGTCTTGGAACGAGACGTGAACTCAACGATAGGTGAAATAAAAAGGGATTTCGATGTGGATTCAAAATATAACTTATCTAAAAAAAATTCTATGCAAAACACAGGAACGTAGTATACTATACAAATTGAAACGATCGAATACTAATGACCTAAAATCGATAACAATGGATATGAAGAACTTTATAGGTAAAAAGAGAGTGTGGTACAAAAGGATTATGAATGGGGTAGTCAGTTTAGAACAGGAATTCATACAACTGGTCAGAAATGGTAAAAAAGTAATAGGGAGGGCAAAAAGAAACTTTGAAGTTCACATAGCAGGGCAAGCAAAAACAAATCCTAAAGGTTTTTCTTCAGTTATATCAAGCAAAGATTAGGGAAAGGATAGGCCCATTAAAAATTGAGACAGGTCAGATAACGGATAATGACGAAGAGATGAGTAGTATTTTTTAATAAATATTTTATCTGTATTTACTAAAGGGGAACTTAACAATATGCCTTCTGCCGAACAAGTCTATGTGGGTGGGGGTGAGGACAGGTTGACTAGTTTAGCAGTTACCAGGGAAGATGTAATTAAACAAATAGTAAAACTCAAACCAAACAAATCCTCAGGGCCGGATAAAGTGTTTGCCAGGGTGCTTAAAGAATGCAAAGAGGAGCTTTGCGACCCACTGTCTACCATATTTAATAATTTATTGGAGTCAGGCAGAGTGCCAGAGTCATGGAAGGTTGCTAATGTAGAACCAATTTTTAAGACATGAGATAGATCACTTGTGCCAAACTATCGGCCAATTAGCCTAACGTCTACTGCTGGAAAATTACTTGAATCGATAATTGCAAATACAATTCGTCTTCATCTTGAAAAAGAAATTAATAAATGAGTCGCAACATGGTTTTACAAATGACCATTCATGTTTAACAAATTTGCTATCTTTTTTTCAGCATAGTTGAGGTTGTTAATAGTGGTAAGGATTGTGATGTTGCGTACCTTGACTTTAGCAAAGCTTCTGAAATAGTGCCAGATGAAAGACTGATTAAAAATATAAGAGGCTCAGGGTATTGGAGGTGCTGTATAAAGTTGGATTAGGGCATGGCTATACCAAAGGAAACAGAGAGTTAGTATAAATGGGGGTTAAGTCAGAGTGGGAAAATGTTGTAAGTGGAGTGCCTCAAGGCTCTGTCCTGGGACCTGTTATTTATATTATAGATTTAGATTCAGGCTTGAGTAGCCACATTTGCAAATTTGCCGATGATACAAAAATCGGAAGGGAAATAAACATGGAAGAAGACTCACAGTCACTTCAAGTCGATCAAAATAGGAGTTTGAAATGGTCAAAAAATTGGCAGATGCAGTTTTGATGTTGATAAATGTAAAGTTTTGAGGCTAAGTAATGATGATAGAGTTACAAGACACGAGCTAGATGGTGTTGAGATTGCGAAGTCGGATTGCGAAAGGGATCTGGATGTTGGAAATATCCAACACTTATTCATAATTTTTAGTACTTCAATAAATCATCCTTGTACTAACAACAGTAATTTACTAACTTGTAGATTAACCATATTAATTCTTTTCCTACTGCGAAATTATTTCACCAAATCTTTCCTATTTCATGGCGTGGTTGCGTCAAACAACTTAGGAGAAGGAAAGATAACATTTACATTTCAGAGAATTAAGTTCTATTCTCACTTCATATCAGTATTCTTTCCTAAGAATTATTAACTGATACTGTGTTAACCAGTGATCAAATAATATCGCATTATTAGCTGAAGATCACAATATAACAGTAGCCTCTGTTATCATCGATTTGCATGGAGGAACGAATTTCTCCATCTGCTTCTTGTCTATATGAACTCAATTTCATATCAATTATTATACAACGAGAATGCAAATAATAAAACCTCTCTTATAACAAAACCCAGCCTTATTATCTAGCATAGTTGAATAGTTATTAGGAGAAGAATTTTCTGTATCAACTCACCATGCTCATGTGATGGCGAGGCGGGAGAGGGAGGAGGAGAGCAAGTGCAGCCATGCACCTGACTACAAGTGGTGTTCGGAGTTCTCGTAATTCACCGCCCGTATTGAGGATATTCTTGCAGCAGCAAGTTCCAGGGTACCGGAGTGGCTCCATCATCGGTCAGGCGGTTGTCTCAGTGAGCATAATATCATTAAGTCCCATATTTATTTGTTTAATTGAGATGTCATGGCGACATATGCGTGGGTTGCTCGTCGTTAAGACACAAGGCCTCCTCATAACAAAAAGTAAGTCCCACTCTGGACTGAGCCCTCTCATTCATTCAGAAATAGGTGAATATTCACCTTGGAAACGGCAGCTTTTACAAATTACCTGTGTTTTCAGCTTGAGCCATAGCGACAGGAGGAGAGATAAGCTTCCCCTCCACACGTGATCTAGGACCGTATGTTTTGACAAACCTGTTGATTTGCCTCCTCTGATGTGTGCTATTTCTGCAATACAGCAAAGCCGCTGTCATAATTATCAGTAGCAATTTTTAATATTTAATTTCTTATTGATCTTCCATGTAAGATCACTTTTATTTACTAACCATTTATATTTTGTCATAATATTGACAGATATTCTTTATATCTTAATGGATTCCCTGATGAAAATTTGCATGTATTTCATTGTGCTAATAACATAGTAGTTTCTTAGTACAATTTCAGTCCCCCAAAGAGTGTGTGCGAGTCTGCTCATTAATTTAATTATAATATACAGTCCTCTTAAAGTTCTCATTTTATATTATTAATTCATAAGAGATCCATAGGCACTAGTTCTTGGATTTATTTCAATATATTTATTTAATAATATTTCCCTTTTTTAAATAAAAAATGGTGGTCCTTCATTGTTATCGAATTTAATTGTTATTTATAATGATATTCTGAGTCAGACTTTCCCACATCCTTTTTGGTCAACTTCGGACTAGATGAACTATAATTAATATTAAAATCTATACCAGTTCTCAGGACATCCTTTTTGGTCGACTTCGATCTGGAGAGACCCCATTAAATTCTTAAACATTTTAGGGTTCAGTATATTAACACAAATTACTGATCCTATATAATTAATTATAAATTAACTAATCATTACTAACCTTGATTACAATATACTTTTAATTAGGAAGGTGTTCATATATTATTTACGCCAGTAAAATAGCTGTCATACACAATTAATACCCTTGTGTTAATTAAATTTCTTATACATGTATATCCTACAAGTGAATATACTATATAACAAAATTATAATAAAATCCCCCAAAACACAGCACTAATAGATCCACATTATTGCATCATTAATTATATTTATGCAACCCTAAAACGATAGGATTTTAGACTGTAGTTGTACTAAGCTATGTACAAATACAGCCTAAATAATTTAGTTAATTTCCTAGGTAGGATTCATATCAACTAGTCCTGTGCTAGACAGTACTGGTGTGTATATATATTATTTAATATTGTGCTGTCCCGAACAGGGTGGGACCTTTTCTTATTATTTGTGTAATTTCTCATTATTGTATTCACCTTTGAGAACTACTGAATGTCACAAAACCAACTGATGGTGATAACTGAAGAGCTAACTGGACGTATTCCAGTAGGGGCATTTAAGTATTATTCAAATATTAATTATTCATAATTAGGTAGGTAACCCAACCTCCAAACGAGGTAGTACATAGCCTAGTACAAGAGAGAGGGAGTCAGGCTCTTTAACCTTAGCCTGGTGAGGTTAAAGAACTTTCCGTCCGACCTGGTCCGGAGGTAGATGCCTTCCGTGGCAGATCCGAAGGCGTGCTGCAGCATAACTGCGAAGAAAATCCTGAATAGGGTTGGAGCCAGGACGCAGCCCTGCTTTACTCCACTTTGGATGTCAAAGGCATCTGATGTTAGGCCATCAAAGATCACGGTGCCCTTTATGTTCTCGTAGAATGATCTGATGATGCCGAGGAGCCTGGGTGGGCATCCGATCTTGGGGAGGATCTTGAACAGGCCATCCCTGCTGACGAGGTTGAAGGCTTTCGTCAGATCTCTGAAGGCTACAAACAGTAGCTGCTACTGTTCCCTGCATTTCTCCTGCAGTTGTCTGAGGGAAAAGACCATGTCGATGTGGACCTGTTAGCTCTGAACCCGCATTATGATTCTGGATAGACTCTCTCTGCAAGTACTTGGAGCCTCTTCAATGTGACTCGAGCAAACAGCTTTCTGACAATACTGAGGAGGGAGATTCCACAGTAATTGTTGCAGTCGCCCCTGTCACCTTTATTCTTATTCAGCGTGATGATGTTGGCGTCCCTCATGTCTTGTGGCACCTCTCCTTCTTCCCAGCAGAGGCAGAGAATTTCATGCAGCTCCATGAGCAGGCTACCTCTACAGCACTTCAAGGTCTCAGCAGGAACACTGTCATTTCCAGGAGCATGGGCAGAAGAAAGGGAGTTCAGGGCCTTGCTGAGTTCTTCGAGGGTCAGTTCGCTGTCGAGCTCCATTAACACAGGCAGGAACTCAATGGCGCTCAGGGCGTTTTCGGTGACCACATTCTCCCTGGCGTATTGCTCAGAGTAGTGCTCTATCCAGCACTTCAGCTGCAGTGTCTGGTCCTAAATCACATGGCCTGTGGCAGATTTCAGTGGAGCGGTCTTCTTCTGGATTGGGCCGAGGGCCTGCTTGATGCCGTCATACATTTCCCTTACATTGCTTGTATCTGCTTCAGTCTGTATCTGGGAGCAGAGCTGGAGCTAAGAGTTGTTGGCACATTGCCTGGCGCTCTGCTGCACTTTGCAGCGGACGGCCCGAAGGATCTGTAAGTTGCACTGACTTGTGCAGGTTTTGTAGGTTGCCAAGGCGTTTCTCTTCTCTTCGATGACATGTGTCATTTCTTCCGAGTGAGCCTGGAACCAGTCTGCCGACCTGCTGGTCTTCTTGCCAAAAGTGGACATGGCAGTGTTGAACACAGCGTCTCTGAAATGCTTCCATCTTTTACAGGTGGTGACCCCGGCTGGGCCAGGGAGAGCTTCCTCGAGCACACATGCAAAATCTTCCACCTTGTCCTGATTGCGTGTCTTGGTGGTGTCGATGCGAGGTCTGCCCTCCTTTTTCGAGTGATGAATCTTCTTTGTTTGCATCTGGGCCCTGCTACATACCAAGTAGTGGTCGGTGTCTCAGACAGCACTCTGGTAGCTATGCATAATCTTGATGCAGAGTAGACTGGCACACCTGGTAAGAATCAGGTCAAGCTGGTGCCAGTGATTGGATCTGGGGTGTCTCCAGGAGACTCTGTATTGAGGCTTTGTGCCGAAGAACGTGTTGGTGACACGGAGACCATGAAGACAGCAGAGTTCTAGCAGACGTTGCCCATTCTCATTCATCCTTCCTACCAAATTTACCCAGTCAAGTGGGCCAAAAATTGTGATCGGCACTCACTCTGGCGTTGAAGTCTCCGAGGATGAACAGTAGCTCCTTTTCAGGGATTCTCACTATGACTCTGTTCAGGTTATCGTAGATTTTTTCCTTTGCCTCTGCTGGAGAATTCAGGGTTGATGCATATGCACTAATTACATTGACAGGTTCTTTTTGGGAGTGTAGTTGCAGAGATAGATTTCGTTTGGTTTTCCCCCATCAGTGGCATAATGTGTCCCAACAGTGCATTCCTGACGGCAAGTCCCACACCGTGTTCTCTGGTCTCATCTGGATGTTTTCCCTGCCAGAAAAAGGTGAAGGCCCTTTCTCTAACAGATCCTGTTCCTGGAAGCCTGGTCTTCTGGAGAGCAACAATATCCATCTGCAGTTTGCTCAGCTCCCTATCGATGATTGCTGTTTTTCGGGCGTCGTTGATTTCTTGCAGGTCGTCAGAGAAACCTTGTGTCAGTGTCCTGACGTTCCATATGCCCAGCTTTGGGGCAGTTTATATTTCCTTTTTGGGTTTGGTATTGCTTGGTGAAAAATTGTCAGGCCGCTTGTCTGTTTTCACCCTAAACCTCACGCACCCAGTGAGGTTAACGGACTGTGGCGAGGCAACACCTTATTGGCTGGGATTTGCCCAGTTTGAGGAGGGCAGTACCTACCCAGTGGGGCGCAATGACTCCTCCCACTGTCGGAAGCAACCCCCGGCGTCGCACTCTTTGCCAATCGAGCAGAATACTTAAAACCAGTAGACTGTCACTTCCCGTATTGGTTCGACGCTGTGAGGCGAAGCTGGAGTGTCCTCTCCAGGGCACAAAGCCTGGGTAGGTAGATATGGAGGAGAAGCTGTTACCCATGCAGCAGGTCCCCCCCCCCTCTCTCCACGTTGCTGAAATTAACCAATGGAAAGGCAAATGCCAATACGCATGGTTCCAGCACCGTGTCTAATAAGGTAATTACTAATAATTAGGCAATAAGGGTACTAATAAGCAATGTAATACCAACAGGTCAAACACTGATTTATCAGTGAGACCTAAGAGTACCACAATTACTCCTAAGAGTACAACAAGTACTCACAAGAGTAAACCAAACACTTCCACCCCAAGTTGGAAGAAACAAACTAATAAACACATGCAAGCAGTAAAGCCTTAACAACCTGTAGTTGTAGTTTCACCTAAACCGGTGACCCTTCAACGAGCTATAGGTCGAGGGTTATGTTTGTTTTGCCATCAAAAACATTCTCTGTACAAATTTTCTTAATAGAGACACACGAGTCAGACAACTCCAACAGTTACACAGATGTACTAGGTGTCTCAAACCACATAATACTAACAGCTATGAAAACCCACTGAACACCTGCAATTAGTGTAGAAGGGGCAAACATCATGCTGCACTGTGCAAATTTGTCAAATCAAATTTTTCCAACCCTAGAGTAGGAGGTAGAGAATCTATACAAGTACAGTGCTGCAAGGTGTGGGAAGTTTACAGAGCTAATATCACCAACGTCTCAAGTGGATGTAATATTGCCCACTGCCCAACTTCAAGTAACGAATAAAGGGGTCACGATCACCTCTCGTAGCTTATTTGATCAAGGGTCCCAGAAAACTTTCATTACTCAGAAAGAGGCAGAGGCACTCAACTTAAAACCAATCACACAGGTAAAATTTAACCTGTCAGGGTTCATGATAAATAGAGGACCCAAACAACAGGCTTGCCAGATTGGGCTACAAGTAGAGAATTGGGCTACTTTTGAGAGCCCCGCGCTCCCAAACTTTTAATTTCGCTACTTGCGACTTTTTGGGCTAGTTTAAAAGCAAGTTGGGCTACTTTGGGCTATTAATATTAAAAAACTCAATGAGGTTTATTTATGCTTTAATAATATACTGTGTACAAATCACAGCCGCGTCCAACAGCCTGACTGACTAGACCACTTACCCCAGGAGGCCTGGTCCAAGACCGGCCCCCTGGGGACATTGATCCTAGGAACCTTCGAAAGAAAAAGTAACCGCAAGGCAAGGTAATCCTCCCCAGGGGCCATAGATTTCCCAACCTTGTCATTAATACTTCATCCCAAAAGCTACACCTGGTTGAACAGATCTTCATTAAGGGAAGAAAGTTATCTAGAAATTTCCAGATTGATAAATGATTGGAAAGATCCCCAACAGTTAATACCTTTGTCAGGAAGACGATGGTTGGCAAGGAGTGGTAGTGTAAAGCGGCTGTTAGATCAGTGGGATTCTCTAACAACTCATTACCAAAGAGCTCTTTTCCTCTTGTGATAAATATGTTGCAAGGCAACTATTTTCAATGTACGCTGATCCCTCCAATAAGCTATATTTCACATGTCTCAAACCAATCCTAAATGATTTTGAAAGGATGAATTGGCTGATGAATTGGCTTTATCAAAAAGATGAAGCAGATCAGTGTAGCCTTCACACTGTCTTAGAAAACTTCACTCTTGGAATACTCAGAAGAATCGTGCATCCTCATCATGCAAAGCTTCATGTTAATTTGGACTACAATTCTATGTATCTGCCCCTGGAGAAAGTTGACTAGTACGAATTTTCAACACTTCGGGCCACTAACAGACAAAACAATTTTATAACCCAGGAAAAGTTTCAAAATATTCAAGAAAGATGCGATATTTTTTTTAGTGAAAGCTTGCAAATAGCTTCTTTCTCGTATTCTTAGTAATGTTGAAACTTTAAAAAAGGTGAAAAATCTGTCACCTGTCATATGCCTTAGCTACACATGTCCACCATTTTCAGAACACATCCATTAGTACAAGCTGACCAGTCTAAGCTTAGTGAAATTGAAGGTCAGTGGCGCCTACCGTTAACCATTGACTGATCCAACATTTGTGAGGGACAAATTCCAACATCTGAATCGTCATTTTAGACCAAGACAATAACTGTTAAAAACGCTGCTGGCGATCCTATAATGATTGACCTCGCCCAATTTGCCTTGAAAATATTCGGCTTGCAAATCAGTAATGCCCTGGTTGAACGGGTATTTTCGAGAGGAACGTCTGTGAAAACTAAACTGAAAAATCGAATGGGACTTGAGCTTTTGACATCAGTCTTGAGAATTAAAACATATCTTGAAGAATATGTAACTGGTTGCTCGTCATTTGAACCACTCATGTCAATGCTTAAATATGAGTCTGCAATATACAATTATGAGGGTATGGATGCAGATCAAGATCTTGGTAATCTTCAACTGTAAAGACGTGGAAGGACTCCACACCCATTAGGCTTCATACAGTAAATATTGGTAAGTTATCATATTAGGGACCTACACCTTAGAAAATGAAAGTTGTTGTAGGGCATTGAAAATTTATTATCCTGTGTGGAGGCGGTCGCCTAGGGGCTATGGCTGACCAACCACGTGGTAATCAACATAAAATAGAATGTATAGAAAATGGGGGAAACAGCGGCTCACCTTGGGCTTCTTCTCCCAGGGCTGCTGAAGCAATACGACAGCTTCCGGGGGCGAGGATGGGCGAGGTCCAATAATAGCTGGCCAATATGGGGTACTGGATAACCACAGTCCAGGGGGCGGTGCTTACAGGTCCGTTCTCGGTCAGGTGCGGTTCTCGTCGTCCCTCCTTCTCGCCTCCAGGCATGCGCGCGGGTGATGCGCGGACGCACGGTGACGAGCTGCCGCCCACCAATCAGGAGCGGCTAATCTAAAAAGTTACCCTGGCGGGTATTTTGAATATGGTTCCCTCCACACTCCCCCCGTCTCTATAAAGTAAGGGGTGTATTAGAAATTAATATAACTTAAACTGTTCCTTTCGTGGATGCACCCACCACTGGCTTCAATTGAGGAGTGGAATGGTGTGTATAGTAATGGAATGGAATGTCTGGTTTTAATTAAAAAAGAATATTGTCATTGGTTTATTATTTACACATGCACGATTCACTTTTTATTAAGTATAAAATTATATGTTCTATTGGCATGCAAGTACTTCCTTGCATCCTTTTTATTTGCATTAAATTAAATGTTATTTTCATTCTTCAATTTTCTATATTTATAATATTATTTATATCCACATTTTGTACAATCACACTACACTACACTTTATAATTTTTTTCTTTTTTTTATTGTTTCTTTTGCACAGGCTTGAACAGCCTCCGACCGTTCGCAGTAGTAACTTCGGCCAGGAGTATGATGTCCACGTTCAGCCATTTTGCAATACATATTCCCACGTCCCCGACGTATGCGGGTGATATAAGCGGGGTGGTCCCTGCCTCGATGGTCACAGGTGCCGCCGACTCCAGGAGTAATCGCTCTTTCGGTATGGCCGTCAACACATCTATTGGCTGGATCATTGGCTGTTCCCCGACATATAGACTGAAATATGTATTTGGGAAAAACTTGAGCCATTTTCGAACTGTCTCTCCCGACCCTGTAAAACCTCGTAAATGCATGGGTTGAGCGGATCCGCAGAATTCCTGCAGATCCGTGAGCGCTGTACAGAAAATTAAGTCCGAGGTATCTCCTCTTTGGGAGCGTAGGGAGATGACTAGAGGTCGCCTCACCGAGGCATATTGGAGAACGTGTCGGAAAACGTCTCTTTGTATTTTCCTTTCTCCCAGGAGTGCTGTCTCCAAATTAAATCCAACTGGTCCCAGAGGTACAGTTGGCAGTACATCCATATATATCCTTAGGGTTTTGAGGGACATTGCATCGGCACAGCCTGGGTAGAGTCCCAATGACATTACCCACCCGGGAGGAGTCTCACAGCTCCTTGGGTATTTCATCGGGTCCATATAAGCCATGACCCCACCTGCCAAACCGTGGGTTGGTGTTGGATTAAGTTCTTTGGTTTGCAGGTTAATTTTCCGCATGGCATAAACCGGGAGGAGAGTGTCCTCACCGGAAATTAAATCTCCCTTTGTCAGGGCATCATTCACTCTGAAGTGACTGTCAAAAAAGGAGACACTCCAGGTAGAAGGAGCCAAGAATACACTGGTGGGTTTATGGGGGCCTGTATAATCGTGGTGACACGTTGCTAAATGCGTGTCCACGCTTGAGGTCGAATTAGAAAGAGACCTTGTGTCTCCAGTTGGGTGACGTCTTGCTAGACTTATATTCTCGCTAGAGAAGGAATAAGATGGAACGAATTCGTCCATGTCCTTCGGGGGTTCTAGTGTCTCCCCTCCAGGACGTTCCACCCGACTCAACTGGAGTTGGGTATCCAAGTATTTCATTATTAACCCCCACTTGGAGATGATAGGAACCCCGCGGATTTTTCCTGGTCCTTTTAATGGCCGTCGGGCTTCTGACTCGTAGTCAGAGTAATTCAGATGATGACTCCTTGGTAGCCATCGTCGTGTTCGGACGTGGTGCTGCAATAAATAGTGACTCAACAGTAAGAAAGGCAAGTATTGAAATTATTCCCTACGTGCGTTCTTACACCATGGACAAATATACTCCGGCTGAGAACGTACATTCGCCACAGTTGCTCCCACACAGCTCCCATGAAACCATTCCGCACACCCATCACATTGCACCATAAATTTTCTGTCATATAGTTGCCTACATATGCAGTAAAGGTCCTGATAGGGTAATGATGTCGCTTCTGGAACTTGTGTCATGTGCTGTTTGAATTGAACCACCCAGTTTGGACGTACACGGTCCTTACATTTCTTTAGTCTATCATGATTGACTGTAATGAGGTCACGTTGAAGTTTAACTCTAAATACACAGGATGAAAATTTATGTATGATGATTCCCGGCCCTTTCCATTGTGGCGATAGTTTCTTACACTGCCCTTTCGTCTGTGCTGTATCCAGTAGATAAACCAGATCGCCCTTTTCATAGGTTAGTGACCGTGCCCTCAGATCGTAATCTTTGTTCATCCGTTCTTGAGTAGATGAGAGAGATTTCCGGGCTAGCTCGTGTGCCCTTTCTATTTCCTGTTGCAATTGCGCTAAATAGGGTATTGTTTCTTGAATAGGACATCCCTCCCGGGAATACATCAGATCTATCGGCTGGTTAGTTTCTCGGCCAAGCATTAACTTGTTAGGAGTGAATCCCGTTCGTCGATTCACGCTTGACCTAATTGCCCCAGCTATATGTTGAACATAGTCATCCCAACTATCCTGTTGAGAACTGGCATAACATCGCAAGGCATCCATGATGGTTCTGTTGTACCGTTCTACCTGGCCATTTGCTGACGGCCTATAAGCTGTGGTACGGGTCTTGTGGATATGCATCATCTCGCAAAGTTTAATGAATAAGTCACTTTCAAAATTCCTCCCTTGATCGGTTAATATTTCAAATGGATACCCAAACCGGGTGAAGAATCCATCGAGCGCCGCTCTTGCCGTATTCTCTGCGGTTTGGGACGGTAGTGGTATGCATTCTATCCATTTGGTAAGTTGGTCCACCATTACCAAAAGATATTCATTCCCCTTCTGAGTCTTGGGCAGTGGTCCCAAAAAGTCTAAGTGGACCCTTTCCATTGGTGCCCCTGCATGGTACCTGAGTAATTCATGCCTACTGGATTTGGATGCTTTCTTGTTGAAACTGCAGAGATGACATGAAGCCACATAATTCGCAACCTGGGTTGTTAGTCCGTACCAGAAATACTTTGCTTTTACTCTCTCCAATGTGCGGTTCCTGCCCTGATGACCCATATCGGGTATAGCATGGCATAAATTCAACACTTCCTCTCTCAAACTAATTGGGATGTACAACAGTTTTTGAGCCATTCCATCCTGGTCTACCTTATGCCACCACCAAAGGTCGTTTTCTAAAACAAAGGCCTCTTTGTTGAGCCAGTAGTATTTTATGACGGGGCTGGCTCCGAATAAGTCCCCTTCTGCCGGTTGTTGACCCCCTACCCATGCTCTCACCATACTCATGTCTGGGTCATTTTCAGTCTGCTCCTGCAATTCACGAATGGGCATCCCATATCTTTCCCCTGTGGCCTTTGTGAGTATTCGAATACTTACTATATTTGGTAGGACTTCATCCCGTCTCATTCCGGATGTGTCCTCAACTTCGCGTTGATCTGTATCCCCCGGGTCCCATTGGAACACGCTCAAATCGTCGTCTTCCGACCACCAGTCTGTCGAAGGAGGCTCTGTGTTTATTTGTCTAATTGTCCCCGAGCCTGAATACTACATGCACAATTGAATGATCCAGTAGCTAGTGGGACCACGTCATCTATCGTTTCTTGGAATGTTGCCCAGTTTTGGTGTGCCCTACGGCAATAAGAAAAGCCCCCGCACGGTAAATCCTGTAAGGGAATGTCATGACGAAAATGTGTACATAGCTGCTGATTGTCCCCTTCCCTCGACAACGAGTCCGCATTGGTGTGTTTCTTTCAGGGCCTGTGTTGTATTTTCAAGTCAAACTGACTTAGTTCCTCCAACCAACGAGCTAATTGGCCCTGGGGCTTCTTGAACCTAGTCAACCATACCAGACTGCCATGATCCATTCGGACAATAAAAGGCCGGCCCAGTAAATAGTGCCGAAAAAGTCTGGTAAACCTCACAACTGCCAACAACTCCTTCCTGGTAGTGCAATACCGTCTCTGCTCTGGGGTTAGTGCAAAACTAGCATAAGCAATGACCTTCTCCTGCTCGTCCTGAACTTGCAGTAACTCAGCACCTATTGCCCAATCAGAGGCGTCAGTATCTAGGATAAATGGATCCTGTCCATTGGGTAATCCCAAAACAGGGGCCGTAGTCAAAGCAGTTTTGATAGCGCCGAAAGCCTCTTGATGTTTACATTCCCACTTAAATTTGTTTGCCCCGGTTAAGGCATATAAAGGGGCTGCTAGCTCCGCAAATCCTTTTATAAAAGCCCTGTGATAGTTGGCTAATCCTAAAAAAAATTCCACATCCTTGGATGACCTAGGAGTTTGCCAGCTCACCACTGCCTCTATGGCCTCCTTTCCCAATTCCAGCCCCGTCCGGCTAACTATTCTGCCCAAGAATTCCACCCGCCTTTTAAATAAAGCACATTTTTGCGGTTTAAGGCTTAGACCATATTTTCTAAATCGTTCAAAAACTTGCTCCAGGTTGAAGAGATGACTCTGAAAGGATTCACCTAGCACTAAGATGTCATCCAAAAAAGCTAGTTCGGTCTCCCAATTTAATTCCCGTAACACTAGATTCACTACTCTTGCGTAAGTAGCTGGTGCATTGCAAAGGCCAAAAGCCAT
Source organism: Procambarus clarkii (assembly GCF_040958095.1). Classification (NCBI taxonomy): domain Eukaryota; kingdom Metazoa; phylum Arthropoda; class Malacostraca; order Decapoda; family Cambaridae; genus Procambarus; species Procambarus clarkii. The sequence continues at coordinate 19,832,656 of NC_091170.1, forward strand.
TTTCTTAAATTCAAAAAGACCATACTTGGTGATAAATGCCGTCTTTTTTCTGTCTTCCTCTGCTACGTTAATTTGGTAATACGCTGAATTGGCATCTAATTTACTAAACCATTCGTTCCCTGCCAACGTGTCTAAACATTCATCAACTAATGGAAATGGATATACATCTTTTATGGTACGGGAATTCAGTTCTCGGTAGTCCACGCACCACCGAACTGAGGTATCCCTCTTCCTCACTTATACTGGTGCTGATGCCCACTCAGATATTGATGGTTGAATAATACCTGCATCAAGCATACGCTGAAGGTGTCCTTTTTCCTCCTGTGCAAAACATGCTGGTGTTCGTCGTATTTTTTGTTTCACCGGGCTGGCATTGCCTGTGTTGATGTGATGTGACACCTCATTAAAAGAACCCAAGTCAAATTCGCTTGCTGCAAATACATTTTTATATGTCAGTAGCAACCGAGATAGTTGGCACACCTGTTCTGCTGTCACGGTCTCTTCTATGCCCCTGGCTTAACATATGATTGGGTAAATTATCGTGGGTTTCCTGTGATGTTTCCCCTATTGACCTTACAGCCATTGCTGGCCTAGATTTGGGTAAAACTTCCCATGCTGCTTCTGCGCTAGCCACATGCATCTGTCTCTTCAATGTGAGATTCCTTTCTGTGACATTAAGTACACGTATTCGTAGGGTTTTCCCATTTTGGTGTAAAGTGCGCATTATTGGTACTCTTCCCTCATCCAAGGATTCCACTAGGTATTGTGGCATGTTACTGTCCAGTTCACATAGGACGTTTGCCATCGACCGAGGTGGAATGACCGTGTGTTGAGACACTGCCACTTTAGCTATGCAAGGGTTGGAGTTTGGGTCTGGTGCATCTTCCCTTCCCAATTGCATAGGAATAATTTGTCCCTGTAATATCATTTGAGATTGGGCCAAGGCCAAGCTGATGCCCTGACGTTTCATAAAATCAAGCCCCAATAGCATGTTATCTTCAACTGGTGCTACATATAAGTTTACTTCAAATTTCCCTCCAGCAATTAGTAATGTAACTGGCCCTATCAGTGTTCTTGGAATACACATACATTTCCCCGCTGTATTGAGTATGATCCGCCTTATTACTGGGGGTGGAGGTATCAACTGTTGATAAACCTCTTGAGAAATAATTGTGACCTCTGCCGCTGTGTCAACTATTGCTGTCACCATTACGTTCTCTACTTGAATCGGGATCCAGAACATGGACCCAGACCGTAATTGCCTAATAGTTATTTGTTCTTGTTCCTCCTTTTCCTGCTTATCGATGCCCTCGGGTGTGCAGGATTGGTGTACCACATCCTCCCTGGGAAAACAACTACTATGCTCTTGAGAGAATCCTTCCTCTTCACCTACTCGCTGGAACCTTAAATGTACTCCCTCATGTTGATAGAAGTCATCTTCATCTTGCGACACTTGTCCGTCGCTTATGTCCTTTTCGTCCACCGATGCTATTGTTTCAGGTGCACCTTCTGCAAATGTCTGATCAGGCGGCCAATCTTCCTGATAAATATCCAGTGCTGGTATTTGGAGGGTATAAGTTTTGAACCCTCGAGAAGGATTTTGTGTCCTTGGAGGTGGTGTAACCACTCTCTGCTGGCCTGGCAAGACATGGGTCGAATCTAGGCCACTTGAGCCGACCCATCTTTGTTTAAAGACTGATCCTCCTCCACATATGAAACATGATACTTATCATTAGGACGCTCCTCCTGTTTACGGCCTTCGTCCCAGCCACGCTTAGATTGTTGGCAATCACGAGCAAAATGACCTTCCCCACATAGATAACAATTACTACTCCTCCTAGGTGATGGGGAGCGATGGCCCCGAGGCGATAGGATGGGTTTGTGAGGCGCCTCAAACCCTTACATACCTCATCCAATTTTTCACGAACCCCTGAGATTCCTGAGACGACTTCGTCTAGTTTTGCGTTCATGCCTGTCAATTTATCTAATTTTGTATCTATTCCCGCAAGAGATGGGGATCCTGATCCAGCATTTGTTTGCCGGAGACCCCCTTACCCTGGCCTGATAAACTATTAGCCGGTGACCCCTCTGGCGATTTTGTGGGTGTCCTTGAGCGGAGGTGGAAAGCTAAATTACTCCTTGCTGGTTGTTCATATCGGGAAGGCCTACCCACGGCATTTATCCGCACTGCTGGCCCTTGGGACCCTGCTGACCCGTGAATAGCAACAGAATTATGCTGAAATGTTTGAGCCCTATCAATGGCTTTTTCCATGGATGAAATATTAGCGTTGGAAATATACTCTGCTAAACGCTTATCTAACAAATCTTGGCCAAATCGCATGATTGCCATCTGCTCTTCCTCTCCCCGTTCCAGATGTTTGTAGGCTCGATGGGTCAAGTGCTGGACTCTATCAGCCCATTCTAAGATTTCCTCACCATTCTGCTGGTGGGCCTGAGAAAACTTCATTATTGCCACGTCTAAAACCTCCCTATCTCCAAATCTCTTTACAAGTTTGTGCATCATGCGAGTATAATCAATTGACGGTTCCCGGTCTAGTATCCGATTGTAAAAATCACTAGCTTTTCCTTTAAGACACCAACCCAAGTTTGTTAGAGAAGTCGTGCCACTCCAATCTTTCTCCGCTGCATACGATGTGAAACGGCGATAGAATGGAGTCCAATCAGATTTACCATCATAATCGAGTTCTCGAGGTGGTGGACGGAATGAATTATTCCTTCGACCATGACGATTCCACTGTCGAGGATACGTGGAGTCATCGGAATCAGAATCCTGAGAGCTAGCTGACACCCTCCGAACTGGATGACGAGTGGAATGAGACGAACCCTTAGAGGAAATATTCCCCTGCCTCTGAAAACCAGAATTATGCAAACCCTGGATACTACGAGAAGGAGACCCACGTCTGGTGCGACTGCGTGTAGCTGCGCCTCCAGAGACTGCGGAACCATTCCCATCAGATGATGGCGAGCCTGAACGTCTTCCAGTATTTAGGTCCGCCACTGTGACAGAACCTGAGCCATGAGGTGCTGGTTCTGTGTCAAAAGATATGGCATTCAATAAAGACGTTGTAATCTTAAGGTGAGCTATATGATGGATGTTGTCTGCCGTGATAGTGCGTGTGTGTCTGAACTTAACAATTCTGTTGGCCAGTGTGTATGACACTCCAGGTAATGTTATTAGATCGGTTACACATGCCAAGTTAATGCGTATGTGGGGCATCATGCGGTAATGAAAAGCCACAGCTCAGAACTAGTCTTTTTGCAAAAATGTACGTTCACAGCCAAAGTAAACCAGCAATGAATAAGAATAAGACACGTCAGGGAATAGGCCTTAAAACTAGGAATGGTCAAGAATAGTATCCTGCTCCAAGCCTGTAACCAATGGAAGTAGTTGTCACTTAGGAATTATCCAGTATGTTTGATGTAACTATCCACTGTACGATTGTCCAAAAATTTGGAGAAAACTAGGGTGGCCCCAATAATTAGGATGACCTGACTCCAATATTACTCCCTCCCAAAAATTTTCAAAAGATGGAATGCACTTGGTATGGTCTTGAACACTCACTAGGACTGGATAATTATAAGCGCTTACACTGAACTTGATCATGTATGAAATCTATGATTATCTTAGGGCTAGAATCATGCACTTAAATCTAGAAACATGAACTTAAAACTAGAAGCATGCACTTAAAACTAGAATATAAACATACAATGCACTTTTACAAGCATATGTTAGGTAAGAACTTTTTACTTATTACTAGGTATTTTCACTGGTGACTCGTAGGATGATCATATGTAGTAATGTTCTCCTACAAAGTGGACATTTGCAACCACCATGATCCAATATATCAAATTTCACATATGCAATCAGTATCAGTCACTTAACCAATGTCTTAAGTAAATTTATCAAATGTTACTGAAAAGTAAGTTTATTCACTAATACCAATATTCAGCAAGGAGCATATAGTTCAAAATTCATGCACTTGTTAAAGAACAACACATCCAATTTCAGAGGAATGGGTAAGTTCAGGGTAGAAGGATGATTTTTTTTTCTCAGGGTTCTAGTACACTAGCACAAATTTTCTAGTACACCAGCACAAATTTTCTTGACATATGTCTCCTTGGAATCATATATATAAGGAAAGTTCGTGAAGGCAAAGTAGGAGACAGTCCAGTAAGATGCAACAAACACCTACGATAGCTGACGCCTCTGAGTCCTCCACGACCATGAGTAAACAATAATACTGAGCCCGGATACGCTCGTGAACGAAGGCTGAATCCGTGAAGGATCAACTTCCTCCTCACGCCTATTATAAGGACAATAATATTGAATACTGTTAATTCTGATGTAAAATATCTAGAATAATAGGAAATGCAAAGAAAATTGATGATACAACCTTAGTAGGAAGTGGGAACGCCAACTGGTAGAGCAGACGCCAACTGGTAGAGCCGACGCCAACAGGTGGGTGGGGCTGGCCGCATGTAGGAATATGTATGGCGGCGGAGCAGCGTGGTGATGGCGTCGTCTTGATAATAATATTATACACCGAAATTCAACAAAAATAGAGAAAATTGCCAAAAATGGGAAAAATTGATGCAGCAAAGAGTGCAAAAAATCAGGGAAATGAATCAAACCTCGAAAATCTTGCTGGATGTAGAGGGATGTAGAACACTCTTGAAGCAGGAACAAAGGTTCGACGAAGTATAGAAAATCACAGGGAAATGCAAGAAATGGGGGGAATAAAGCACAAATACTGGAATCAGGAAACACAAAATCAGAGACAACGCAGCTGAAAATCACAAATCAAGTCCTAGCAAACTGGAGAACATCTATGGTGCAACCGACGACAGTAAATTTCACTGTAATGTTGAACACGGTCTAAATCACTTGCAGCAGGAAAATGATGTGTACAGCGTGGCGAGGTCCTCTTGATCACAGTGTAGGCCGATTACTCACTGCGCCAGTGTGGAGGCGGTCGCCTAGGGGCTATGGCTGACCAACCACGTGGTAATCAACATACAATAGAATGTATAGAAAATGGGGGAAACAGCGGCTCACCTTGGGCTTCTTCTCCCAGGGCTGCTGAAGCAATACGACAGCTTCCGGGGGCGAGGATGGGCGAGGTCCAATAATAGCTGGCCAATATGGGGTACTGGATAACCACAGTCCAGGGGGCGGTGCTTACAGGTCCGTTCTCGGTCAGGTGCGTTTCTCGTCGTCCCTCCTTCTCGCCTCCAGGCATGCGCGCGGGTGATGCGCAGACGCACGGTGACGAGCTGCCGCCCACCAATCAGGTGCGGCTAATCTAAAAAGTTACCCTGGCAGGTATTTTGAATATGGTTCCCTCCGCACCTGATACATGTGAAAGGTGCTGCAACTGGGCCAAGTTTCAGCATCGCAGCCTAAATAGAGAGGGGAAAAAAATAAAAACGTCTTTTAGACAATTTTTCAACAATATTCAAATCATTTCGCAGCCCACAATTGTGAACCGAAATCATTTCTATGACACTTAGCTATGACCTTACTATATAATAAAGATTTGTCTGATAGATTTTTATCCCAGATGTATTTAGTGCAATAATACAGATTTTGTAAATTTTTAAAAAATCCTATGCAACAACATGATATTTATAAATTTTTATAAAATCAATAAATCTACGTAGAAAAGAAAAGCCACCACATTGTTTTAGAGGCATAAACTCTACATATAATATGCAAGTTTCATGTAAATTGAATAATAAATAAAGTCTGTGAAATCAGATAAAATTGTAAAATATTTACCTGCACAAACGAAGGTCAAAGTCGTCACACTCGCGGCTGAGAGGCCGCCTCGATCTTCACTCGTCAAAGTGCGTAATCTACAGATTCTAGCCAGCTCGCACCTTCTACGGACAGCTAGCATGCGTTTAGCTTTCATAGCCTTCCTCGTCTTCGTTTTGTACGTCATATTGCAGTAAAAATAGCACAAATACCGATAGTTCTGGGAGATATTTTGAGAGCGCGTCCACGATAGACCCACCAGCTGAGGGACACAAAGAGTGACTGACTGTTAGCCAGCAAGCCCACCCCTATCTCACACAAGACTGTTGCCAATGAGTGAGTTTATATTCGTTTTATGCATAACACGTTATTTTCCACGCTATTACGAAATATTAGACTTCTACAACGTAAGACACAATACCCCACCTTACCTTGAGGTTACCTTGAGGTGCTTCCAGGGCTTAGCGTCCCCGCGGCCCGGTCGTCGACCAGGCCTCCTGGTTGCCGGACTGATCAACCAGGCTGTTGGACGCGGCTGCTCGCAGTCTGACGTATGAGTCACAGCCTGGTTGATCAGGTATCCTTTGGAGGTGCTTATCCAGTTCTCTCTTGAACACTGTGAGGGGTCGGCCAGTTATGCCCCTTATGTGTAGTGGAAGCGTGTTGAACAGTCTCGGACCTCTGATGTTGATAGAGTTCTCTCTGAGTACCTGTTGCACCTCTGCTTTTCAACGGTGGTATTCTGCACATCCTGCCATGTCTTCTGGTCTCATGTGATGTTATTTCTGTGTGCAGGTTTGGGACCAGCCCCTCTAATATTTTCCACGTGTAAATTATTATGTATCTCTCCCGCCTGCGCTCAAGGGAGTACAGTTTTAGGCTCTTTAGTCGGTCCCGATAGTTTAGATGTTTTACTGAGTGGATTCTAGCAGTAAAGGATCTCTGCACGCTCTCCAGGTCAGCAATTTCTCCAGCTTTGAAAGGTGCTGTCATTGTGCAGCAGTACTCCACTCTAGAGAGCACAAGCATTTTGAAAAGTATCATCATCGGTATAGCATCTCTAATGTGAAAAGTTCTTGTTATCCAACCTGTCATTTTTCTTGCAGTTGTGACGGCTACTTTATTGTGTTCTTTAAAGGTAAGGTCTTCCGACATGAGTTCACCCAGATCCTTTACATTGCCTTTTCGTTCTATGTTATGATTTGCCTGAGTTTTTTACGCTGTTTCCGTTTTTATATTTTCCTTTTTTCCATAGCGCATGAGCTGGAACTTATCTTCGTTAAACATCATATTATTTTCTGTAGCCCATAGAAAGACCTGATATACATCTGACTGGAGGTGTGCCGTGTCCTCTATGTTGCCTACTCTCATGAAGATCCTAGTGTCATCTGCAAAGGATGATACAGTGCTATAGGTTGTGTGCTTGTCTATGTCCGATATGAGGATGAGAAAAAGTACTGGAGCAAGCACAGTACCCTGGGGGACTGAGCTCTTCACGGTTGATGGACTGGATTTTATTTTGTTGACTATTACACATTTGGTTCTGTTGGTCAGGAAATTGTATATCCATCTGCCTATTTTTCCGGTAATTCCTTTTGAACGCATTTTATGTGCAATAACACCATGGTCACATTTATCAAAAGCTTTTGCGAAATCTGTATAAATTACATCAGGGATTTGTTTGTCTTCCATAGCATCTAATGCCATATCATAGTGGTCCAGCAACTGCGACAGGCAAGAGCGCCCTGTTCTGCAACCATGTTGTCCGGGATTATGGAGATGCTGTGATTCCATGTATTTTGTGATCTTACTTCTTAGCACTCTCTCAAAAATTTTTATGATGTGCGATGTGCTATCGGTCTGTAATTTTTTGCCTCTGCCTTATTTTCTCCTTTATGAAGTGGTGCTCTGCTGTTTTTAGTATATCAGGAATAACGCCAGTATCTAGGCTTTGTCTCCACAGAATGTGGAAGGCCTGCGATAGTGGTTTTTTACAGTTCTTTATGAATATGGAGTTCCAAAAATCCGGGCCTGGTGCAGAGTGCATAGGCATACTGTTTATGGCTTCTTCAAAATGCAGTGGGGATAGGGTGACGTCTGATATATGATTTGATGTTGGTATCATATCCATGAAAAATTCATTTGGGTTATCAATCTTTAGTGTATTTAATGGCTCGCTGAAAACAGAGTCGTACTGCTTCCTCAGTAGCTCGCTCATTTCTTGTTGTCATCGGTGAAAGTTCCATCTCCCTTTCGCAGGGGCCCGATACTAGATGTGGTTTTTGATTTTGATTTTGCATAGGAGAAAAAATATTTCGGATTTCTCTCTATTTCACTGTTTGGCCTTTTGATCTCTTTGCCTCTCCTGGGTTTTGTATGATTCATGTAGCTTCCGTTCAATTGTTTCTATTTCTCTACCTAACCTTCTTCGCCGTTCTTGAGATAGGGTGCGACTCTCAAGTTGTTCCGCGATTCGTTTTCTTCGTCTATATAGGGAACGACGTTCCCGTTCCAATCTGCATCTCTTCCTCTTTTTTCTTAGAGGTATGCGGTTTGAACATATTTCTATTGCTACTGATCTTATTTTTTCCAGGCACTGGTTCAGGTTTGCATTTTCTAGCTGTTCTTCCCAGTTTATTTCTGTGAAGTCCTTGTTTATTTGCTCCCAGTTTATCTGTTTATTATTGAAGTTGAATTTGCTGAAATCTCCCCCACCGGGAATCTGGACTGGTTTTGAAGGTCTATTTCCCATGGTTGTAATAACTTCAATTAAGTTGTGATCTGAGTAACAGGTATTTGTAATCATTATGTTCCTGATCAATTCATCATTATTAGTGAAAATGAGGTCCAGCGTGTTCTCCTTCCTAGTTGGTTCTACTATTTGCTGGTTTAAGGCAAACCTGTCGCACATCCATAGCAGATCATTTGCATGTGCCTGTTCATTTAGGCTACTTCCTGGTATTCTTTCTGATATTACTGTATTAGCCAGGTGCTTCCATTTCAGGTGCCGTAGGTTGAAGTCCCCAAGCAGGATGATGTTCGGAGCTGGATTTGTGAGGTTTTCCAAACAGTGTTCTATTTTCATTAGTTGGTCTTTAAACTGCTGAGGGTTTGCCTCCGGTGACTTATATACAAGGACAATAACTACATTTAAAATCTCTATTTTGATTATCAGCACTTCCACCATATCATTTGAGGTGTTTAGCAGCTCAGTACAGATGAGTGTGTCTTTGATGTAGAGGCTGACCCCACCCTGAAGCCGGTGTTTCCTATCACCGGCTTCACCCAACCCTACCCACGGCGCACCCAAGCCGCGAGGACCGGATTGGGGAAACTTGCAGCGGGAAATTTGATTCTAATTACGTTATTTTTCAAGACAACATAAAACGGTTTGCACCAGAGTGGTGCCAGAACGTTTAGTATTTTTCAGAATTTGTTCGTAAATATTCGAATTTTTTCGGATTTTCAAGAAGTAACCCCTTAAATATATATGTGCAGAGATAATATTAACAAAACAATTAAAACAGTTTAATGTACTCTATATATCATAATATATTACTTTAAAACCCGTATTAGTCACTAAACAAAAAATTGGGCTACTCTTATTACAAATTCGCTACTTTTAGACCGTCAGCTCGCTTCTTTCAGAAATTTGGATCTGGCAACCCTGCCCAAGAATACTCAGTAGTACAACCGCTCGTACGCCTAGGTGGTTATGTCAGGTCTACCAAGGCCATAGTTGTTGATCAAATACCATTTGACCTAAATATTAAAGGTTTAGGGTACACAGCCAATTTCCTACAGAAAAATGGAATTAAATTGGCTGACAACCAGTTAATATCTGACCGCCTCAACAATGTAAATCTACTAGTAGGAACAGACTACTACTATTACCAGTTTATTACAGGTCATGTCAAACAACGGGGCATGAACTTGCTCCAATCTGCAGGTGGCTACTTACTAACAGGTAAAGTTTTAAACCTGAACAGCTGCTAGTAGCAATGTTAATAGAAATTAATCAGCATTAAATTAATTCTCCAGCAACAAGCCTAAAGGAGAAACCCAGCAGAGTACTAAACCCAGATTCAGCCTGGTACAATTAATATTTGCCGAGATGTTTTAAGGCTCTCAGTTGAAAATCAGTGGTCCGCAGTCTTAACAGGTGCACGTCACAGCGACCAAGCCTCTGACCCCACTGTAAACCAAAAATTATTCTCGACAGTAATAATTGACTACACTCAGTCTCCCTATGTAAATTAATAAAATTAGGCTTAAGATTCTAGCACCCAATAAATTTAGCAGTACCATGAAGTCATCAAGAGCTTCTACACCTGCAAATTCACCAGTACCAAGGTCCAAAATAATTCAGTGCTTAAGGTCTGTCTAGAAAACCTTATATTAGTCTAAGCAAGTTTCAATCTTGATGACCTAATTACATAATTCCATGCACATCACCACATTGACAAGGGGCTCGAGACCGACCATGAGTACAGATTTTAAATTAAGCAACTGACATGTGTGGAGAGCTAGTGTCACAATTGATATGTTTATCTTGCACACTGCCTCCATCCAGTGGACAGCGGTGGATAGGTTACAATCACTTAGTTACTACATACAGTTAGCAAACTGGTGATATTTGACAAAGATTTCTGGCAGCAGATCATTTTGAATGAAATATTTACTCATATCTTGAACATTTGTTACAGAATTATCCGAATTCACATATCTTTTTTCACTCCATCACATAGTGGAGGAGGGTGTGCAAATAATTTTGACACACTCTACTTTGCATCAGGTCTATAACAGCAGATAATGAGACTTCCTTTACATATGGGTACCAAAATTCCCATAATGACATAGTTCCTCATTGCTGCCAAATTTTACATTACAGTGTTTCTTTCAATTAAAGTTTTTTGGAGCACATATTTTGTATTGATGATACCATATTAATTTTACGCATGTTTCTTTATTTTCAGCATACATGCAGGACAATGGATCAAGTGTCAACAAGATACCAACAAATAATATAGATGCCCAAGAAGATATCAACATCAGTGAGGCAAAAGAAAAGAATGGGGAGCAAGAGCTTAAGTTAAAGAAAATGAAGAAAAAACGAAGACTGTCTGAAGATTCAGCTATTAAAGGTAATCAAAACTCATTCTTCGTTTTTTAAATTCAAAGCAAAATTTGTATATATTTTAGACAAGCTTTTAGGTTCCACAATTACATTACTGATTTGTTGTATAAAGTAGTTGTATTTTATACAGCTGATGAGTCACAATAATGTTGCTGAAGAATGTTGTCCTAACCACACATAAAAAGATGAAAAGACAAAGACGTTTCGGTCCGTTCTGGACCACTATTAATTCAATTGTTAGTTGTATTATACTTGACTGCTGATATAGTTTATTTCATGTATTCCAGTTAACAGTAATATTAAAATTAACATCAGAGCCTGACGGCTCAGTGGACAGTGCTCTGGGTTTGTAATCCTAAGGGTCGAGGTTCTATACCTATTAGAGGCTGAAACAAATGGGCAGTTTATTTTGCCCTGATGTACCTATTCACCTAACAGTAAATAGGTACTTGAGAGTTAGACAGCTGATATGGGCTGCTTACTGGGAATGTGTGTCTTAAAATTAGGATTAAAGACTTGCCCAAAAAGCTATGCATACTAGTGTCTGTTCAAGAATGTAAGAAATCTTTTATATATATATATATATATATATATATATATATATATATATATATATATATATATATATATATATATAATCTATATATATATATATATATATATATATATATATATATATATATATATATATATATATATATATATATATATATAACTGAAAACTCACACCCCAGAAGTGACTCGAACCCATACTCCCAGAAGCAACGCAACTGGTATGTACAAGACGCCTTAATCCACTTGACCATCACGACCGGACATAATGAGGTGATAGCCTAAGCTATTTGAACCACCCCACCGCCGGCACTCGGATAGTAATCTTGGGCATAGCATTTTACCAAATCACCTCATTCTTTGGGGTACACGTGAGGAACACAAATGCGAACAAGCCTGAATGGTCCCCAGGACAATATGCAACTGAAAACTCACACCCCAGAAGTGACTCGAACCCATACTCCCAGAAGCAACGCATCTGGTATGTACAAGACGCCTTAATCCACTTGACCATCATGACCGGACATAATGAGGTGATAGCCTAAGCTATTTGAACCACCCCACCGCCAGCACTCGGATAGTAATCTTGGGCATAGCATTTTACCAAATCACCTCATTCTTTGGGGCACACGTGAGGAACACAAATGCGAACAAGCCTGAATGGTCCCCAGGACAATATGCAACTGAAAACTCACACCCCAGAAGTGACTCGAACCCATACTCCCAGAAGCAACGCATCTGGTATGTACAAGACGCCTTAATCCACTTGACCATCACGACCGGACATAATGAGGTGATAGCCTAAGCTATTTGAACCACCCCACCGCCGGCACTCGGATAGTAATCTTGGGCATAGCATTTTACCAAATCACCTCATTCTTTGGGGCACACGTGAGGAACACAAATGCGAACAAGCCTGAATGGTCCCCAGGACAATATGCAACTGAAAACTCACACCCCAGAAGTGACTCGAACCCATACTCCCAGAAGCAACGCATCTGGTATGTACAAGACGCCTTAATCCACTTGACCATCACGACCGGACATAATGAGGTGATAGCCTAAGCTATTTGAACCACCCCACCGCCGCCACTCGGATAGTAATCTTGGGCATAGCATTTTACCAAATCACCTCATTCTTTGGGGCACACGTGAGGAACACAAATGCGAACAAGCCTGAATGGTCCCCAGGACAATATGCAACTGAAAACTCACACCCCAGAAGTGACTCGAACCCATACTCCCAGAAGCAACGCATCTGGTATGTACAAGACGCCTTAATCCACTTGACCATCACGACCGGACATAATGAGGTGATAGCCTAAGCTATTTGAACCACCCCACCGCCGCCACTCGGATAGTAATCTTGGGCATAGCATTTTACCAAATCACCTCATTCTTTGGGGCACACGTGAGGAACACAAATGCGAACAAGCCTGAATGGTCCCCAGGACAATATGCAACTGAAAACTCACACCCCAGAAGTGACTGTAGTTACCAGTTGCGTTGCTTCTGGGAGTATGGGTTCGAGTCACTTCTGGGGTGTGAGTTTTCATTCGCATATAGTCCTGGGGACCATTCAGGCTTGTTCGCATTTGTGTTCCTCACGTGTGCCCCAAAGAATGAGGTGATTTGGTGAAATGCTATGCCCAAGATTACCATCCGAGTTGCCGTTGGGGAAGTGGCTCAAATAGCCTCGGCTATCACTTCCTTTTGACGGCCGTGATGGTCAAGTGGATTAAGGCGCCCTGTAGTTACCAGTTGCGTTGCTTCTGGGAGTATGGGTTCGAGTCACTTCTGGGGTGTGAGTTTTCATTCGCATATAGTCCTGGGGACCATTCAGGCTTGTTCGCATTTGTGTTCCTCACGTGTGCCCCAAAGAATGAGGTGATTTTGTGAAATGCTATGCCCAAGATTACCATCCGAGTTGCCGTCGGGGAAGTGGCTCAAATAGCCTCGGCTATCACTTCCTTTTGACGGCCGTGATGGTCAAGTGGATTGAGGCACCCTGTAGTTACCAGTTGCGTTGCTTCTGGGAGTATGGGTTCGAGTCACTTCTGGGGTGTGAGTTTTCATTCATATATATATATATATATATATATATATATATATATATATATATATATATATATATATATATATATATATATATATATTATATAAATAAATAAAAGAAAATATATATAAAAAAATCCAACCTGAAGTTCATGCATTCTTTACCCAACAAAGTCTCATCTGTTTATCAAAGAATTTTTAAATATATTTTCATATATTGATTTACTGGGGTTCTATTACATGGCCAGGAAGAATTTTAGATCCGGATTAACATTAAGAAAAAAGTTTTTGTACATTTATGTAGAACAATTTCTTTAGTATTTTACCATCCATGTATTCAAAAGCAATTCTGAAGTTAGAAAGTGTAGCAAAGGCTCCTCGCACAACGTTCTTTATGTGGTCCTCAGGTGATACTTTTCTATCCAGAACCATCCCTAGATCTCTTTCTTTATCAGAATTTTTTAAGGATTTCTCACATAATTTATAGGTTGTGTGGGGTCTATGTTCTATTCCACATTCCATAACATGACATTTATTCACATTAAATTCCATTTGCCAAGTGGTGCTCCATACACTTATTTTGTCCAGGTCATCTTGAAGGGCATGCCAATCTAAGTTTCTTGTTCTTCCTATTATCTTAGCATCATCAGCAAACATGTTCATATAATTCTGTATTCCATGCATTGTTTATGTAGACAATGAACATCCCCGGTGCAAAATCTGAGCCCTGTACTCACCTAATTGTGCTTGCGGGGGTTGAGCTTTGGCTCTTTGGTCCCGCCTCTCAACTGTCAATCAACTGGTGTACAAGGTACATCAGTTGACACCTGTGGTACTCCACTTGTAACATTTCTCCAGTCTGATACATTGCCTCTGATCACTGCCCTCATTTTCCTATAAGTCAGAAAAGTTTTCATCCATGTTAGAAGCTTACCTGTCACCCCTCCAATATTTTCCAGTTTCCGGAACAACCGCTTATGTGGAACTCTATCAAAAGCCTTTTTTAGGTCCAGATAGATGCAGTCAACCCAACCATCTCTTTCCTGTAAAATCTCTGTTGCTCGATCATTGAAACTTAGTAAATTCGATACACCGGATCTTCCAGATCAAAAACCATTCTGTCTCTCTGATATTATATCATTTCTCTCCCAGTGTTCTACCCATTTAGTTTTTGTTATTTTTTTCCAATATTTTGACTATTACACTTGTCAGTGATACAGGTCTATATAATTGAGTGGATCTTCTCTGCTGTCACTTTTGTAGATTTGAAGTATTGTGTTTGTGTGTTTAGCATGTGCATTAATTCAAGTAGAGTGGCTGTGTGTTATCTGTAGCTGCAGCTGTAGAGAAACACAATTTTTGTTTAATGAGGATATATATTTTATTCAGGTTTTCCTTATTTTCAGTTCACATTCAGGAAAATCAAAATAGGAAGATCAGGGAAGCAAAAGACAAGAATGTAGAGCAAGAGGATAAGTCCTTGAAAAAAATGAAGAAGAAACACCGACTTTCTCAAGGTACAACTGTGACAGGTAATCAAAACTCATTCTTCATAATTTGATTTCTAAGCAAAACTTGTACTCACCTAGTTGTGTTTGCAGGGGTTGAGGATTGGCTCTATGGTCCCGTGTTTCAACTGTCAAACAATTGGCGTATATATTCTTGGGCCATTCCTCCAGTTTGTCCAGTTTTAGTTATAAATTTTAAAGATTTAAAAATTGTAAAGTAATATAAACTTAATGGTAATTTAAGTAATGAAAACTTATGGGAACTTAAAGTGAAAATGAACTAGAATAATTAGTAACAATGGATGACCAATAAAAGTCAAAAAGCAATTATGAAATCTATAAAATGAATAGCTTACTTACTATAATATAATAAGTACACTATAGTTTAATATTAAAGTTACACTAAAACACTAAAACAAAATGAGGTAGATTAAATTGAGATACACTCAGGTACACTGGATGATAAAGTTTATACTAGAGGACACAGGCAAAGCCAGTGTACTATGGAACAAGGAAGTAAAAAAAGAAAAAAAAAGAGACAATAATAAAGAAGACCCATTTTTTTTTTAAAGTTAAAACCTTTTGGAAGGAAAGGCAGAGCTAAAGTACACATTGGTAGTTAAATGAGGTTATAATTTGAACTCTGGTTATTCAGCAGCTATCCCACAGTCATTCAGGAGAATTGAGGTGAGCTTCAGTGGTTATAAAATAGGTTTTTCCAGTGTCAGTCCTCCTAGCTATAATTTTACCATCTCGCACAAAACAATGTTTAATTACAGGGGAATTTTTCCAGAAACCCCGCAGTGTAAATAAGAGATTTTGTCTGAACCTGGTCACACATTTATTCACATAAACATTTGATTTACTAGAGACTGCAGATTTGAAAAGGTCTGACTTGCGGAAGCAGCTATCTAGTTTAACTCAAATTCTCCTGTTATTTATACCCTCCTGTTGATTTGATACCCACTCTATAAGCTGATTTGATGTCACTAGTTTTGATTGAATATTTTGATCATATCTTGGATATTTTGATCTTTGGGGAATATATTTCAATATTTGGATCATACCTTGGATCATTTGGTCTTGGGGGAAAGACCATCATGCAATCATTCATTAATTCATGATGGTCTTAGGAGAAGTTTGTGAATGAATGAATGAATGGAGGTTTTGGGGAGGCTTCAAGTGTACTTTTTGGACCTGGCGAGTCTTTGGTTCCTGTCCCATCTCAAGAATATCTGATCATATATCCAAAGCTCTTTTTGTTATTTGGCAGTCTACCAGCTGTCAACTATTTGTTGTGATGTGTTTTGTTAATATATATTTGGTTTAGAATATACTGTATGGAAACCAGGGATACAAATATTGTATAGCTACATATATAAAAAAAATTATTTTTAAATATAAAGTACTTGTTATATATTCTCAAATAATTATTATATAAGTGTGCAATGAATGGATGTGAGCTGTATTTGCAGAGCATCAAATCATGTAGATGGTAGGGCAAGTACCTTGAGGTGCTTCCGAGGCTTAGCGTCCCCGCGGCTCGGTCGTCGACCAGGCCTCCTGGTTGCTGGACTGATCAACCAGGCTGTTAGACGCGGCTGCTCGCAGCCTGACGTATGAGTCACAGCCTGGTTGATCAGGTATCCTTTGGAGGTGCTTATCCAGTTCTCTTGAACACTCTGAGGGGTATGCCAGTTATGGCCCTAATGTGTAGCGGAAGCGTGTTGAACAGTCTCGGGCCTCTGATGTTGATAGAGTTCTCTCTCAGAGTACCTGTTGCACTTCTGCTTTTCATTGGGGTATTCTGCACATCCTGCCATGTCTTCTGGTCTCATGTGATGTTATTTCTGTGTGCAGGTTTTGGACCAGCCCCTCAAATATTTTCCACGTGTAAATTATTATGTATCTCTCCCGCCAGCGCTCAAGGGAGTACAGATTTAGGCTCTTTAGTCGGTCCCAATAGTTTAGATGTTTTACTGAGTGGATTCTAGCAGTAAAGGATCTCTGCACGGTCTCCAGGTCAGCAATTTCTCCAGCTTTGAAAGGTGCTGTCATTGTGCAGCAGTACTCCACTCTAGAGAGCACAAGTGTTTTGAAAAGTATCATCATCGGTATAGCATCTCTAGTGTGAAAAGTTCTTGTTATCCAACCTGTCATTTTTCTTGCAGTTGTGACGGCTACTTTATTGTGTTCTTTAAAGGTAAGGTCTTCCAACATGAGGACACCCAGATCCTTTACATTGCCTTTTCGTTCTATGGTATGATTTGCCTGAGTTTTTTACGCGGTTTCCGTTTTTATATTTACATTTTTTCCACAGTGCATGAGCTGGAACTAATCTTCGTTAAACACCATATTATTTTCTGTAGCCCATAGAAAGACCTGATCTACATCTAATTGGAGGTTTGCCGTGTCCTCTATGCTGCCTACTCTCATGAAGATCCTAGTGTCATCTGCAAAGGATGATACAGTGCTATAGGTTGTGTTCTTGTCTATGTCCGATATGAGGATGAGAAAAAGTACTGGAGCAAGCACAGTACCCTCGGGGACTGAGCTCTTCACGGTTGATGGGCTGGATTTTATTTTGTTGACTATTACACATTGTGTTCTGTTAGTCAGGAAATTGTAGATCCATCTGCCTATTTTTCCGGTAATTCCTTTTGAACGCATTTTATGTGCAATAACACCATGGTCAAAAAGCTTTTGCGAAATCTCTGTAAGTTACATCAGCATTTTGTTTGTCTTCCATAGCATCTAATGCTATATCATAGTGGTCCAGCAACTGCGACAGGCAAGAGCGCCCTGTTCTGAAACCATGTTGTCCGGGGTTATGGAGATGCTGTGATTCCATGTATTTTGTGATCTTACTTCTTAGTACTCTCTCAAAATGTTTTGTGGCATGCGATGTTAGTGCTATCGGTCTGTAATTTTTTGCCTCTGCCTTATTTCCTCCTTTATGAAGTGGTGCTATCTCTGCTGTTTTTAGTATATCAGGGATAACGCCAGTATCTAGGCTTTGTCTCCACAGAATGTGGAGGGCCTGCGATAGTGGTTTTTTACAGTTCTTGATGAATATGGAGTTCCAAGAATCCGGGCCTGGTGCAGAGTGCAAAGGCATACTGTTTATGGCTTCTTCAAAATGCAGTGGGATAGGGTGACGTCTGATATATGATTTGATGTTGGTATCATATCCATGAAAAATTCATTTGGGTTATCAATCTTTAGTGCGTTTAATGGCTTGCTGAAAACAGAGTCGTACTGCTTCCTCAGTAGCTCGCTCATTTCTTTGTTGTCATCGGTGAAAGTTCCATCTCCCTTTCGCAGGGGCCCGATACTAGATGTGGTTTTTAATCTTGATTTTGCATAGGAGAAAAAATATTTCTGATTTTTCTCTATTTCACTGACGGCCTTTTGCTCTCTTTGCCTCTCCTGGGTTTTGTATGATTCTTGTAGCTTGAGTTCAATTGTTTCTATTTCTCTACCTAACCTTTTTCGCCGTTCTTGGGATAGGGTGCGACTCCGTTGTTCCGTGATTCGTTTTCTTCGCCTATATAGGGAACGACGTTCCCGTTCCAATCTGCATCTCTTCCTCCTTTTTCTTAGGGGTATGCGGTTTGAACATATTTTTAGTGCTACTGAGCTTATATTTTCCAGGCACTGGTTCAGATTTGCATTTTCTAGCTGTTCTTCCCAGTTTATTTCTGTGAAGTCCTTGTTTATTTGCTCCCAGTTTATCTGTTTATTATTGAAGTTGAATTTGCCGAAATCTCCTCCACCGGGAATCTGGACTGGTTTTGAAGGTCTATTTCCCATAGTTGTCATAACTTCAATTAAGTTGTGATCTGAGTAACAGGTATTTGTAATCATTATGTTCCTGATCAATTCATCATTATTAGTGAAAATGAGGTCCAGCGTGTTTTCCTTCCTAGTTGGTTCTATTTGCTGGTTTAAGGCAAACCTGTCGCACATCCGTAGCAGGTCATTTGCATGTGCCTGTTCATTTAGGCTACTTCCTGGTATTCTTTCTGATATTACTGTATTAGCCAGGTGCTCCCATTTCAGGTGCCGTAGGTTGAAGTCCCCAAGCAGGATGATGTTCGGAGCTGGATTTGTGAGGTTTTCCAAGCAGTGTTCTATTTTCATTAGTTGGTCTTTAAACTGCTGAGGGTTTGCCTCCGGTGACTTATATACAAGGACAATAACTACATTTAAAATCTCTATTTTGATTATCAGCACTTCCACCATATCATTTGAGGTGTTTAGCAGCTCAGTACAGATGAGTGTGTCTTTGATGTAGAGGCTGACCCCACCCTGAAGCCGGTGTTTCCTATCACATTTGAAAAGATTGTACTCTGAGATCCATATTTCACCATCATGGTAGTCCTTTGTGTGGGTTTCTGTTAGGGCTGCAAACACTGCATTTGCCTCATGAAGGAGACCATCTATAAAGTGAATTTTGTTGGATTTGCGTGTTTTTATACCCTGGATGTTGGCAAATATAAATGATGTTATCGTGTTAGTGGAAGTGCTGGATGCTTTACTTGGTGTTAATATCTGAGGCTCTGGTACGGAGGTCACTGTGTTTGCGTCCTCTCTAGCATTTGACCGAGTTGGTGGTAGAGTCTAGTCAATTTTAGCCATTCTTCTTCTCCTCCTCCTCTTGCTAAAAAATTATCCCGGTCGATGGAGTAGTGGGTGTTTTCATAGTGGTGGTCTGTCGGTTTTATTTGCCTGGTACCTCTTATATGAAAAGCTGGACATTCAGCATTGAAGCACTCTTTCCTGTCCAAAGAGTTCTTGAAAATTTCTGGGTGAAAGAATTCACAGCTTTTGGTACATGTACCTGTATTGAGGAGGTTTCTGCACGTTCTAGGGTAATCGTACTTACATGTTCCATTTGTTCTTCCCGATATCCCATGTTTACAGGTTGCCCATTTGTAATACCAACATATTTTGGGGCCTTGCTTTGTTTGTGTCCCTTTGCCAGGGACCGCACTCTGCTGCGGCGTCCCCGACATTGTGCTCTGCTCTGGGGACTGCGACACCGCGCTCTGCTCCGGTGCCAATGACACCGTGCTCTGCTCAGGCGTCCCCGACTCCGCGCTCTGCTCAGGCGTCACCGACTCCCCACTCTGCTCAGGCGGCCCGCAGGGCCACATACCCACCACAGCTCGGCTGATCCGGAACTTCTCTTAGAAAACAGTCCAGTTTTCTCTTGAAGATGTCCACGGTTGTTCCGGCAATATTTCTTATAGTCGCTGGGAGGACGTTGAACAACCACGGACCTCTGATGTTTATACAGTGCTCTCTGATTGTGCCAATGGCACCTCTACACTATTTGGAAGAATACACACACAGTGGGTACTGGGGTGGGCCAAATGCCCCTTGGTAAAAGTAAACCAATTTTAACTCAAATAATCTATGCTAGGATTCTTGGAAACCAATGTGGCACCACAATTGCCCTTCTTGGTCTACCAATTGTTGTAATGCCTGGTGGCCTCTGTTTACAGACTACTATGGTTCCAAATTTCTGTGATTTTGGTGTTTTGTTTTTTGCAAGAAATATATATTTATTATATATGTTATGTTTTCCACATTTTCAGCACATCAGTGTCTACTTACTGCTGAAGCAACTGCCTTCATCAGGGTTCCCAAAGATCATATCTTAGAAGGGTCGAAGACGTCCATTATTTTGAAGCCATCAAACAGAAAAAAAGAAAGAAATAATTTGAAGATAGTCAAGAAGGAAGATGAATCTGTTGGAAAAGGGCAAGTCATGATGGTTCAGAAGAAAATTACCCAATATTTGTCTGATAGCAGATAATAAACTATTTTTTGATAATGTAATTGAGTCAGAGGTGACTCCCATCAATCTTACTTCCTTTACAGAACAATATAATTACTAAAAACAATTCTAATTATTTATGTAAAATATGATTTATTTTTGTAATAAAATCAATAAACTTTATGTAATTGAGTCAGAGGTGACTCCCATCAATCTTACTTCCTTTACAGAACAATATAATTTCTAAGAAAAAATTCCTAAGTATTTATGTAAAATATATGATATATTTTTTTAATAAAATCAATAAACTTGTGTTTAAAGTCAGTAGTCCATATATTAATTTATCAATCCATCCTTGTGCAGTATGTGGAGTACCACAGCCTGGCTGATCCGGAACTTCTCTCAGAAGTTCCTGTTGCACCTCTGCTTTTCAACGGGGGTATCCTGCACATCCTGTCATACCTTCTTGTTTCATGTGATGTTATTTACGTGTGCAGGTTATTTCTGTGTGATGGTTGTAATTTCTGATTTTTGTTGATTAATTTGGAGTAGGGGGTAATTAAGGGTGGTGGGTCCCCAGGCACAGTTTTATATATATATATATATATATATATATATATATATATATATATATATATATATATATATATATATATATATATATATATATGTCGTACCTAGTAGCCAGAACTCACTTCTCAGCCTACTATGCAAGGCCCGATTATCCTAATAAGCCAAGTTTTCATAAATTAATTGTTTTTCGACTACCTAACCTACCTAACCTAACCTAACCTAACGTTTTCGGCTGCCTAACCTAACCTAACCTATAAAGATAGGTTAGGTTAGGTTAGGTAGGGTTGGTTAGGTTCGGTCATATATCTACGTTACTTTTACCTCCAATAAAAAAAAATTGACCTCATACATAATGAAATGGGTAGCTTTATCATTTCATAAGAAAAAAATTAGAGAAAATATATTAATTCAGGAAAACTTGGCTTATTAGGCAAATCCGGCCTTGCATAGTAGGCTGAGAAGTGCGTTCTGGCTACTAGGTACGACATATATATATATATATATATATATATATATATATATATATATATATATATATATATATATATATATATATATATATATATATATCACTAAGAACTCTTTGACCCAGCCAGGATTAGAACCCATGCCGTCCAGGATCACCCCTAAACGTACACATTACCGTGACCACCGCACCAATGATCGTCATAAGGATTGGTCAGTCATGGTCAGTCAGTCATGGTCAGTCAGTCAGGGAGCTTAACTAAGCTCCCTGACTGACGAACCCCCGACGAAACTCGTTGATCCATTTGGTTACAGTTTTTCATCAAATTCTGGCGCATGCACGGGACGCACTGAGTCTAACATGTGTGAGAAAGCTGCATGAACGCGCAAGCCATATATCACTAAGAACTCTTTGACCTTATGACGTTAAAGCACCAATCCTTATGGCGATCATTGGTGCGGTGGTCACGGTACTGTGTACGTTTAGGGGTGATCCTGGACGGCATGGGTTCGAATCCTGGCCGGGTCAAAGAGTTCTTAGTGATATATGGCTTGTGCGTTCATGCAGCTTTCTCACATATATATATATATATATATATATATATATATATATATATATATATATATATATATATATATATATATATATATATATATATAATTAGTATACTTTGGTAACAGTCTTTCCTTTAGACATATATTATTAAATATGACCGAAAAAGTAAGATTAACAATTCTAACACGAAATTTCTCAATATTTCTTATGTTTCTTTTCACTGTTGATGGTAATTGAAAAATCAATTCTCCAAAATTCATTTTTATTTCTAGTCTGACGCGATACTTGAATGCATTTTGTAATAACTTATTACATTTTCAAAGAATTTTAGTTTACACACACACAACTATAACCTGCAAACACTAAACAGAGTTCTTACTTATGCTATGATTTAAACAGCTTTCATTTTATACCCGCATATCACCTCACCCAAAATGACGAAGTCGTGCGATGACGATGATGACGAGGTCGTGCGATGTGTGGGAGGAAAGGAAGGCTGGTGGAGCAATTTGGGAGTCTGTGCGGACACCAAGGCAGCTGAGTCTTACAGGAAGGGTTGCTAGCTCCCACTGAGAGTCGTCCAATGACAGATTCAGGACTTTCACCAGCATGGACCTCAGAAGGGTATCATACACATTTAACTTAGGGCTGCTGTAGGATGGAGAACATCCCAGAAAGTTGGTCAACTTAGGGAGAGACAGGCATCTTGTGAGGAGAAAGAGAGCATCATGGGCATCAATCTTGTCAATCCTGTCCAGCATTCTCTTTAGATCAGTGATTTTTGCAGCCAGGACCTCCTCGATTGCTCGTGGGCCGATGGGGGCACCCAGGAGAGTGCAGTCCGGTGGCTCGACAACGAGAATGTCTGGAAGAACATTTTGTATTTGCCCAGTGATGTCTGGGTTGCGGGAGATTATTTCACATTTGGACGCATTGAGAATGAGGCCTAAGGCTGCTTCCTGCTCCTGGATTTTCCTTATATCCTCCAAAATGGCTTCCGGGGTTCCAGCGAGAGTGCCATCATCCAGGTACCAGATGTTTAGCTCGCTTGTCAGACTATCAGTGACCTCTTTGATAGCTAGGCAGAAAAGGAGGGGGGCTAAGGGGTCACCTTGTTGGACACCTTCACAGGAGTTGATTTCATGCTCATACATATTCAGCTTGTTTGTATTTGTGTTGCTCACCAAGTGAGGGGATTCAATAAAATTTGTATGCCCAAATTAACAACTGAGCATACAGATGTGTGATAAACAGCATCAGGAATACCAACATTTTTGTACAGTCAGTGTGGTCTAGCAGTTACGGTAGCATGTATGCTAAGGTGCATAGTGTTCCTGGCTCTCTGGATTCGAATCCCTCTGGGGAGTGGGTTTTTCGTTTGCATATTGGTTTGGGAACCATTCAAACTTGTTCGCATTTGTGTTGCTCACATGGCCCCACAAAGTGAAGTGATTCGTTGAAATATCTATAAACAAGCTGACCACCGAAAGGTGTCGGATGTTGGATAAACAGTCTCACGACTACCAACTCTTTTGTACAGTCAACGTGGTCTAGTGGTTAAGGTACCAAGTACTCTAAGGTGCATAGTGCTTCTGGCTGTCTGAATTCGAATCCGTCTTGGGTGTTGAGTATTAATTTGCATATTTGCTTGAGAACAATTCAAGCTTGTTTGCATTTGTGTTGCTCTCATAGCTCCTCAAAGTCATTTGATTCATTGAAATATCTTTGCCCAAGTTGACCACCAAGCGCTGTCGGATGATGTATAGTCATACGACTACCAATATTTTTGTACAGTCTGTGTGGTCTAGCGGTTAAGGTAGTATGTATGCTAAGGAGCATACTATTCCTGGCTGTCTGGGTTCGAATCCTTCATGGGTATTAGGTTTTGAGTTGTATATTGGCTTTGGAACTATAATGTCTGAGTTCGAATCCTTCATGGGTGTCTGGTTTTGAGTTGCATATTGGCTTCGAAACCATTCAAGCTTGTTCGTATTTTTGTTGCTCACATGGGCACACAAAGTGAGGTGATTTGTTGAAATATCTATGCACAAATTGACCACCGAGCACTGTTGGATGTTGGATAAATAGTCTCACAACATCCAACATTTTTGTACTGTCAGTGTGGTCTTGCGGTTAAGGTACAAGGTTCACTAACGTGCATAGTGCTCTTAGCTGTCTGGGTTCGAATCCTTCATGGGGAAAGGAGTTTTAGGTTGCATGTTGGCTTGGAAACCATTCAAGCTTGTTTGTATTTGTGTTGCTCACGTTTCCCCACCAAGTGAGGTAAATCGATTAAATATCTATGCCCAAGTTGACCACCTAGTGCTGTCGGATGTTGGATAAATAGCCTGACGTCTAACAAAACTTTTGTACAGTCAGTGTGGTCTAGCAGTTAAGGTACCAGGTACATTAAGGTGCACAGTGTTCCTGGCAGTCGGGTATTGAATACTTCTGAGGTGTGGAGTTTTCAGTTGCATATTGGCTTAGGAACCATTCAACATTGTTCGCATTTGTATTTGCTCATCTGGCCTCACCAATGAGGTGATTCAATGAAATATCTATGCCCAAGTTGACCACCGTGTTGGAAATTGCCAACACTTTGTAAGTAACATTCAGTAATTTAAGAAACTATTTAGTACTATGTATTATAATCTGCGAACTCTACTAACGAATAGTTTAGTAATATTGAGTTCATTTAATTAAGGCTTAGTACCGCCTGATTTTCTCCGGAAATACCAGTCAGGAGTTGCCTCAGCCTACACGACTAGAGGGAAAATATTTACATGTACCTGAATCGAATTAAATTCACTTTAATTCAGTATTCCTTAATAAGAATTATCAGCTTATTGTCATGAATCTATATATATTCAGTGAGATAAAGCTGATAATAGATTCATAGTCGATTAACCCATTATATTATTTGCTGGAAATATTTTATTCAGGATTAGTAGTGTTAGTTAATTATGACGCTCAGTACAGTAAATACATCCAATTGTACTAAGGATTAGTAGATGAGTATTAGATGATCATAACACCTAATACAGGCAATACATCCTTTCGTATTAGGGATTAGTAAATAGTGTTGGATATTTCTAACATAACTCTGAGGCGGGAAATTACGGGTCGTAATTCATTGTTAAGTACTAGCGTACCTGTTCCCTTTCCCTGAAGTTACATTCTTTTATGTTAGTAGGTTAGTACGTTAGTATGTACATAACGAATGTCCCGGATCTGTGTGACAAGTATACTCTATTGTCACGGGTACATCTATGTAATGATTATGGTATTATTCTATATGTTTCTTTGAGATCAAGGAGATACCTAATCGACAGTGAGATCAATGTCTAGGGTCGCAGTGACATGTAACTAGATGAGGAACTAGACACTAACTGATCACTGGAGACTCATAAATCACCTCAACATCAAACGAGAAATTCTATGTTTTTATGCTAAATTAAATTTATCCTAAGGGTGTAGTCCTAGCTAGACAAGTATTTTAGGCTATGCTACAATAATAACTTAAGTTCCTAACCTGGCTAAATTCTATATAAAGTAGAAAACTGCGTATATGGGTATCAGTCTCTATAAATGTAGTCTGTGGTACGGCTTTAGTGAGTACAGATTCAACTTGCACTCAGCTGACCCTAACTAATGTTTCTCTAATCTACCTAAGTAGAGGGTAAATGCTAATTATATACATTAGGCTACAGTACTATAAACCTCTGGAGGTATAACCAAACACATATAGCAACCTAAGATTCTGAATGAGTTGTAAACCTGCTCTGTTTATACACATTAAGTTACAGTACTATAACTCTCTGGAGATATAGCTAAGCACATGATAACTTAAAGGATGAGTATGAGTTTATTCTACTATGAGAAACAATTTGTTTCACTGATGATTGTCTTCTGGAAAATGTTCACTTACAGGCTATTGCAAAGTTCAATTTTGCTTGTGCTAAGATACTTCTCCAAACTGTCTCTAAGGTTGCTGGTAGGCAGAGACAAGAAAGCAGAAAGAGCTCAAACAAAACTGAGACAACCCTGCAGGTGTATCACATTAAATGGATTACTAAAATTTAGCCCAGACGACTTGGTATAAATGCAGTCTTCTCTGGAAGACTTACCTAAGGTACTATAGATGCTGTCTTCTCTGGAAGACTTACCTAAGGTACTATAGATGCTGTCTTCTCTGGAAGACTTACCTAAGGTACTATAGATGCTGTCTTCTCTGGAAGACTTACCTAAGGTACTATAGATGCTGTCTTCTCTGGAAGACTTACCTAAGGTACTATAGATGCTGTCTTCTCTGGAAGACTTACCCTAAGGTATGATAAATGCGATGAGATGCTATGAGGACTGAATGTGGTTAATTATTATTGTCGAGAATAGTTCTGGGTCTGCAGTGGGGTCAATGACATTTGTCGCTGTGACGTAGACCAGTTTAGGTTGCTGGTCACTGATTTATCCACCGAGATCCATAGAAACTAACTCGGCTAACACTAATTGTATCACACTCAATCTGGAATTAATATTGGTTGTCAGCTGGCACAGGCTTCTTCAGGTTTTAGACTTTACCTGTAAGTAAGTAGCCTCCGGCTGACCTTAACAGGTTCATTTCCTGTTGTCTGGTTGTTCCAGTAATGAACTGATAATGATGGTCTGCCCCTACTAATAGACCCACATCAGTGAGGCGATCAGACGTTATCTTGGTGTCAGCCAGTTTAATTATATTTTTTTGCACAAAGCTGGCTGTTCCTTAAACCTTTGACATTCAGGTCAAAAGAGATGCGATCAACTACTATGGCCTTGACAGGTCGGACATAACCGCCTAGGCATATTAGTAATTGTACTACTTCGCATTCTTGAGGCCCAGTATTTGTTAGGAATCCTGCTATGTTCAATGTCACGTTACACAAGGGTTTAAGTTTCAGGTTGTTAGCTGCTTGCTGAGTGATGAACGTTCGCTGTGATCCCTGGTCGATTAGACCTCTTGTAATGATCCTAAAATTCTTGTCATTTAATTTTAGTTGTGCAGTAGATATTATCATGAGACTTGGTGATAAGCACCTTAACCTTTTGCTGCACCTTGCAACACTGCACAGTAGTGGAAGTATCCTGTTCCACCTGGAGTTTAGGCGATTTGGGCCTATCAACTCCACATAATGCGGAATGATGTTGATCCTGGTGGCACCTGTTACATATACGCAATGGGGTGGTGCAGGTATTTGGATCATGTTGCATCAAGAACCTGGTGCACTCGTGCAAATTCCTTGAGGCGCTTTATCCTAGTAACGCAATCAGGAAAGGCTTGATACTGATAAATGGTATTATTCTCTTGACAGAATAGACAGCATCTCCTTCCTTTAGTAGATGCAGGAGTCACAGCTTGGAGTGACGTATGGACTACAGGTTTAGAAGGGCTGACTGGATGAGCATCCGTGCTGTTATTTTTCCTCACCTTGCAGCACTGAACTTGAGTGGATTTTCTATCTCTCACTCTGGGGTTTGAATTCTTTAATTTAGTATACTTGTACAGGTGCAGCATGATGCTGGCTCCTTCGACACCTATTGCATGTGTTCAATGGCGTCTCACATCTGGTTACATTATGCGATTTGAGACACCTGGTGCATCTGCGTAGCTGCTTGAGTCGTCTGACTCGGGTGTCTCTATTAGGATAACTTGTACATTGAAATGAGAAATGATCTTGATGACAAAACAAATATGACCCTTGAGCTACGGCTCGTTTAAGGGTCACCGGTTTTATTCACTACATGTAGAACTGAATTTCTACTCTTAGTATTCTCGCCCATTTGAATGTTGTTGCATTTAAATTATTTATGTAGCTAGCGCTTATCATTGTCACGTAAGACAAATTAATATCGTATAATTTTTGATAAACCTTGTCTCTATCATCTCGGAAAGTTGGACAAAATTAAAGAAATTATTTACTGCATTCCAACACTATGTGCTACTGCGCATGCTCGAGCAAACCGAGAGAGACTTGGATGAGAGACGCCATTAATATCAGGAGTGTCCTGAAGCCGGTCAATTCATTGCCTCTTATTTACGTCATCCGTGCACCTACGAACGTCAGGAAGGCGTGACAGCTTCATCATTTTACGGACACCGTGTCCGGCAGGGCTGAGTTTTTTCCTACTAATATTATTGTGGCCTCTATATATATTAGATAGGAAGCCTTGTCGTTAAGACGTGTGTACATTAAAATAAACATGTAAGTGTTATTAATTTAGCATATCCACACTTAATTTGTGAATATGTGTGGAATCATATATGTTTAGATCGAAATTACATGCAGCTTGCCTTTCAGCTCGAGTTGCATGAGCAAGAAGGACGATTATCTTCCAGCTTGATTACATGTTCTGCGAATAGGCTGCTCTAACCAGTCGCTGTGACGTATTCGCTCGACACATGCTTCTATCTTCTCAAACAGCTAAGCTGTTTATATGTTCTTGTAGTTAGAACCATTCATTATTCTAATGATTTTTATCGTATGATCATATACGTGCACATTATTTATTATATAAATTACCCCCTCAAAGTTTGTGGAGGGATACAGCTCAATATTTTTTATTAATTTACAGTTCACTTATTATTATTTAATAGATTTCAATTGTTTTAAAATAAATGAGATCCATACTCACTGGTTCTCTACAATTTTCTTCTTAAAGAATGGTCCTTCGAATTTATTAGTATTATTATCATTATTCTAGAGCTGGATTTCCTCACACGTCGAGTGCTGTCGGAAGTTGGATAGTATCACGCCTACCAATATTTTTTTTTAGTCAGTGTGGTCTAACGGCTAAGGAAACATGAATGCTAAGGTGCATAGAGTTCCTGGCTGTCTGGGTTCGAATCCTTCTAGGATGTGGAGTTTTCAGTTGCATATAGACTTGGGAATCATTCAAGCTTGTTCGCATTTGTGTTGCTCACATGGCTCCACAAAGTCCCATGATTCGTTGAAATATATATGCCCAAGTTGACCACCGAGAGCTGTAAGATGTTGGATAAATAGTGTCACGACTACCAACATTGTTGTACAGTCAGTGTGGTCTAGCTGTTAAGTTACCAGGTACGCTAAGGTGCATAGTGCTCCTGACTGTCAGGGTTTGAACCCTTCTGGGGTGTTGAGTTTTCAGTTGCATATTGGCTAGGGAACCTTTCAAGCTTGTTCTCATTTGTGATGCTCAAGTGGCCCCAACTAATGAGGTGATTCGATGAAATATCTATTTCCAAGTAGACCACCTAGCCCTGTCGGATGTTGGATAAATAGCCTCACGGCTACCAATATTTTTGAACAGTCAGTATGGTCTAGCGGTTAAGGCACCAGGTAGGTACACTAAGATGCATAGTGCTCCTGGCTGTCTGGGTTTGAATCCTTCTGGGGTGTAAAGTTCTTATTTGCATACTAACAGTACCCGGCCACACATTGCTGTGGCTCAGCAATGCATGTGCGTTGCTGAACCACTGCAACCCTCCTTGTGCCCCAGTCCTCCCCACCATTCCTCCGTCTCCTTGGCCAACCAATCATTCCCCACTCCACCGTCCCCTCTTCCTTCCCACTATGCCCCACTCTGCTGTCCCTTTGTCCTCCCCACCATTCTCCATTCCCCTATCCCCTGGTCCCCACCATCCCAAACTCCCAAGTCCCCTCGTCCTTCCCCACCATTACCCCCTCTCTTTTCCCCTCGTCGTGCCCACCATCTCTCACTTCCATCCCCTCGTCATCTCCACCATTCCCCACTCCCTCGTCCGATGCCTTCCCAAATGGTATGATGTATCCACCAGAAAAATAGGAACATCAAGTGATCTGTTGTTCCCATCACTGAAATATAAGAAAAACAGTTAAAATGAAATGAAAATCTGAAAAAAATAAAAAAATAAACCATCCTCACGAAATGAAAGGCATTGTAAACAACACAGCTCAGTTCCATTGCAATTCACACTAAATAATAAAATCAAAATGAAAATAAATCAAAATCTATGAAAATTCAATTTATCAATGCAATCAGAAACATTGAAATGGAGATGTAACGTATTTAGTATAGCATGTGTGAGTGTGTTGCTCTTACATGCAACAGATGGCGTTGTTTTTCAAGAGAAGCATAGTTTTACCTGTCACAAAGCATAGTTTTACCTGTCACAAAGCATAGTTTTACCTGTCACAAAGCATAGTTTTACCTGTCACAAAGCATAGTTTTACCTGTCACAAAACATAGTTTTACCTGTCACAAAGCATAGTTTTACCTGTCACAAAGCATAGTTTTACCTGTCACAAAGCATAGTTTTACCTGTCACAAAGCATAGTTTTACCTGTCACAGGTGTGACATCTATACATATACTAATGAAATAAACAGTAATGTAAACAACACTGCTCAATTCCAACACAGTGTCACACAAAATAATTCAATAACAAATAAAATAAACCGAAATCTATGAAAATAAATTTTATCAATGCAGTCGGAAACATTGAAATGGAATTCGTGACATATTTAGTATAGCGTATTAGACATATTTAGTATACGGGAGCCAGTTGGCCGAGCGGACAGCACGCTGGACTTGTGGTCCTGGGTTCGATCCTAGGCGCCGGCGAGAAACAATGAGCAGAGTTTTTTTTCACCCTATGCCCCAGTTACCTAGTAGTAAAATAGGCACCTGGTGTTGGAAATTTTCAACACTAATAAACTACTATTGTATTATATCATCATCATCATTATATACTAACTACAGTAGTTATTAATTTCACTAACGGTAGTGTAAACATAAATTAAACCATTTCATCTGCGTATTAGTGCTAGAATTCTCATGAAATCGAGTAGCAACATTGCGTCAGATAATGTCTAGTTAGACACGTTTATTACCAATGTGTTAGAGAATTGAATGTGGTTCTCTAAAATTATCAGTGTTCCGTGTAATAATTACCTATGCATAATATGACTCCCGATAAATTATAATACCGAGAGTTATTAACTGAAATTTTTATCAAGTAGCAGTTTTATCTGTTACGTGCGAATCCCATGGAAAGAATAAAATCTTCTCCATTTCTCGTTTAACACCATTAAACGAGAATATGATAATATTTAAGTCCCTATAATTGCAACCCAGTTCTCATTAACGTATTACATCCATAATTGCGCGGAAAAGAATTATTCGTGATTAATAATTTTTGTGGTGAATGCGAGAGACGGGATGAGGGAAGGCGGAGACGCCATTGCACACGAGGCATCCCTGGCGTGAAGAGTGGCGAGACACGTGGTAGTGACTGGGGAGTTTTTATCGACAAGAATTACGTTGATACCCGGTTAACAGTTAACAATTACTTATTCACGTGTTCTATAATGCCCGGCCAGTTAATAACGCGTCAACAATTGAAGCCACGACCCTTAATTACACGTACACAGCAGTGGACGCCTGGGACTGGCTGACGCGGTTTCGGCAGACCTCAGTATTTGATACGCTCATGTTAAGTATACCATTCTCGTTTGATGCATCACCCTAGATTGTATATTTGTGAGTAGTCTGTCGTTATACAGCAAGGATACCTAATACACAACGTTAGTTGAATTTCAACAATTTCTCCGTTTTCATGAATATTTGAAATAAATCGTAGCTTAATGAAATGCTACTTAAATTTCTCTGATTTCAGCGTGTATACGAGGAGTCGACAAGTTGTTTCTCATCATTCGTGATATTCACCTCGGGTTCTTTCTTTAATGGGATCCTGTGACCATGAGGACGAATGACGAAATGGCGTTACAGAAATAGTCTTACAGGTAAGACCTTCATTTCGTACAAATTTATCTAATATTATTACTGATTTCCATATAATTCATATAGGATCTTTACATTGAATAAATTATTGCCTTAAATGATGATTTGGTAATTAATGTGTTTTGCTCTGACTGTTGCTCAGTAATTCATAATCTTTATTATTCATAATTTGAGTTATCATATCTTTGAATCTATTGTAGTTTAGATTTACTATGTTACTAACTCAACAATGAACTAGTGACGAACCACACTGGTTCCTAGATATATATGAACTTCTAGAAATACCCCCCCCCCAAATGTTGATATTTGAGGCTATGACTTTAATTAATTAATAATAGTCTATTCATTATTTTCAAGTGATTATTCATTTAATTAGTATCCATAGACACTGGTTCTCTAGTGTCATTCTAATGATCACTTTTATTCGTTTTCCCTCTTTTCTCAAAAGTGGTGGTCCTTCAATTTATTAAATACAATAAGCAAATAATTGAATATATGTGTCAAGCCCCAGAAATCCAACACCTGGGTGTTAGTCAGCTGTCACGGGCTGCTTCCTGGTGGTGGAGGCCTGGTCGAGGACCGGGCCGCGGGGACACTAAAAAACCTCGAAATCATCTCAAGATCTCAAGATAACCTAGCGTGCATGTTGCTATTATGTGCAACAATTGGTGCTGCTTTTCAAAAACGCATGTTTTTACCTGTCACAGGGTTGGCATCTATATGGTAGGTATATAAAAAGACGTGCCTATTCGAATGCAATGTTATGTCAAAATTTCAAACCAATCAGTGAAGAACTTTTGGAGATAACAGCGTGTGTTGCTCTTACGTCCAGCAGATGGCGCTTTAAAAAAAAAAAAAAACATGTTTTTTCCTGTCACAGGTGAGGCATGTATATAGTAGATATATAAAAAGTTGTGCCAATTCCAATGCAACGTTGTGTCAAAATTTCAAAGCAATCAGTAAAGAGGTTTCGAAGATTTCCCTCACATGAAAAACTTGAGTTTTTCAGAAAAAGCATTGTTTTTACCGTCACAGACGTGACATCTGTATTGAGTATAAATAAAAACTGGCAGGATGCGAATGGAAGGTTTTGTGAAAATTTCAAAGCAATCGATGAAGAACTTTCGGAGATTAGCGGTTATGCACAAACGAACATTTCCATTTTTATTTTTATAGATTGACTTGGGAACCATTCAAGCTTGTTAAGCATTTAAATATCTATGACCAAGTTCACCATCGAGCGCTGTCGGATGTTGATAAATAGTCTCATGACTAACAACATTTTCGTGTAGTGAGTGTGGTCTAGCGGTTAAGGTACCAGGTACGCTAGGGTGCATAGTGCTCCTGGATGTCTGCGTTCGAACCCAGACAGCCAGGAGCATTTGGCTGTTTTCATCTGCGTATTGGGTTGGGAAACATTCAAGCTTGTTCGCATTTGTGTTGCTCAAGTGGGCCCGCCACGTGAGGTGATTCCATAAAATATTTATGCCCAAGTAGACCACCGGGCGCTGTCAGATGTTTGATAAATAGTCTCACGAACCCAGGCTCTCTTGATTCAAATCCTCCTTGGTTGTGGAGTTTTCAGTGCATATTGTCTTGGGAACCATTCACGCTTGTTTGTACATGTGTTGCTCACGTGGCCCCACCAAATGAGGTGATTCGATGAAATATCTATGCCCAAGTTGACAACCAACCTTTCGGGTGTTGGATAAATAGCTTCATGACTACCAACATTTTTGTACAGTCAGTGTGGTCTAGAGGTTAAGGTACCAGGTACGCTAGGGTGCATAGTGCTCCTGGCTGTCTGGGTTCGAACCCATCATGGGTGTGGAGATTTCAGTTGCATATTGGCTTGGGAACCATTCAAGCTTGTTTGCATTTGTTGCTCAAGTGACCCCTACCAAGTGAAGTGATTCAACGAAATGTCTATCCCCAAGTTAACAAACGAGCTCTGTCTTAAGTTGGATAGTCTCACGACTACCAATATTTTTGTACAGTCAGTGTGGTCTAGCGATTAAGGTACCAAGTAGACAAAGGTGCATAGTGCTCCTGGCTGTCTGAGATCGAATCCATCATGAGTGTTGAGTTTTCAGGAGCTTATTGGCTTGGGAACCATTCAAGCTAGTTCGTATTTGTGTTGCTCACGTGGCCCCACCAAGTGAGGTGATTTGATGAAATATCTATTCCCAAGTTGCCAAATCACCAAGCGCTGTTGGATGTTGGATAAATAGTCTCACAACTACGAACATCATTGTACAGTCAGTGTGGTCTAACAGTTAAGGTTCCAGGTACGCTAAGGTGCATAGTGCTCCTGGCTGTCTGGTTTCTTATACTTCTGGGGTGTGGAGACTTCAGTTGCATATTGGCTTGGGAACCATTCAAGCTTGTTCGCATTTGTGTTTGAGGGGGAGAGGTGCGGGAAGATGTTGGAGGAAGAGAGGTGCGGGAAGATGTTGGAAGGGGAAGAAGTGCGGGAAAATGTTTTGGGTTGGAAATGTGTAGTAAGATATTAGAAGGGGTGAGGTGTGGTTGGTGCTTATGGTTGAAAAACGTGGCACAACAATAATACATCTTCCCCCCATAAAAAAGGGTTGTTGGAGCCCCCATCACTCCTCTTGTTCCCAACAACAAGAAGAGTGTTGTTGGGAACAACACCTTACCAAGTTCTCACCAACACTCCCTCCCCATGTTTCCACCAACACACCCTTCCCATATTTCCACCAACAAACCCTCCCCATGTTCCCACCAACACTCGCTACCCATGTTCCAACCAACACTCCCTCCACATGTTCCCACCAACACAACTATAATGACTACACATACACTAGGATCATCATACTGTGGCTGGTGTATGATGCGTTCAAACTGTATAGTGATATCCTGGCTGATTAGCCTAGTTTCACAAATATTTATATATATATATATATATATATATATATATATATATATATATATATATATATATATATATATATATATATATATATATATCAAATCTCTTTTCGACAAAATACTAGTATAAATTGTGTATTGCCATTGTATGTCTAACATACATATGCATATTATATTTCAATACCATAAGTATATGCCATATATTTGTGGATATATTGGAAGTGTAGTGAATAGCAGAGGCCTAATGTCATGTGGCTTGGAAAACACCATTATGTGCTTATAGTATGGAATGTTACGTATTGCTATTTAGGACATGCTATATGTATTATGATGGAGAATGTTGTCATGCGTTGCTCACCTTGGCCTTCTGTTACGTGAGATTACAGTTAAACAGCGGGGGATCGTGCTACTGATCCTATAACCTCACGCCGTGGGTCTTTGCTCCCTCCACTCGGATATCACACATCCCCCAGGGAGCTCTCCTAGTCATGCCTCAAAACCGGTCACCACTATTTGACCTTGGACCCAAGGGGAAGAGGAGAAGGCCCAGCCCACACTGCTAAGCTCAGTCCTGCAGTATGTGACTCCCCCACCGGGCCTGCCCACCTATGCATGCAGAGAATTTGCCGGACTTCTGGCCATAGCCTCACTTCTACCTCTTACCTTCTGGTCGCCAGCTAGGTAATTATCTCTGCGTCCCAGCAATGCCGTTAGTTCGAATATAATTATTTACAGCAGCCTAGGACCGTACTACGCGCTGCCAATACTAGAATTCAAATGCACAGTCATGTTGCCATCTCAGGGTCACTCATTAGGGAATGCCAGTACCAGTGTTCAAATCTGATGTTGTGTTGCCAACACAAGGTCTCTCTCTATGTCATGCCAGTAATAGTACAGTATAATCATATGTCATTTATCACAAAGCTCAATGAGATGGAGGTTACACCAAAAGCAGTGATCAAATAATAAAAAGTTTACTCAAAGTAAACTACAACACACGAGATACATGTATGGACTTATGGAAATAATAATAATAATGGTGATAGCAGGGCTCCTCTGGTGGCCGCCCGCTGCTGGCATCAGCTGATGAATTAAAGGGATCACCGCCTCCTTCACTGGGGCGGCTCCTTCAGCGTCGTCCCTCAATCCTTCACAAGCCGGCAACACGCTGTCTTCACCAATCAGTAGAATGATATATACGTGCTGTCCCAAAGCCTAATCTACTCCTCTGACTTATGTGCACTCTAATAAATGCCTAAGCATAACAATAGGCCTATCTTGCCTAACAATCAAGGGAAATATGGGAGGGAAAATGATCTACCTTAACATATCCTGTCCTCAGACGCCTAGGCTCCAGTCGCTGTTCGCTGGGTACTCCGTTCCTCACGTCGTTTCTCGCGTTCCAGAAGCATCACCCGTTCATAGGCGTCGTGAAGATCCTCGTCATCTCCGTGTTCATTCCCTGAGCGAAGTTCCTGGGCGTTGGCTCGTCCAGTCGTCACTGCACACGTCGTTCCATCAAGCACTCCTTCACCGAGACCACTCACTCATGGATCAGGATGCATCTTCTCCCTTCTGAGTTCCTAGTGGGTGTGATCCAATCTCAACAGCTCTGAATGCTTTGGGGTTCCACTGACGGCGAGTCACACTCCTCCAGCCTTAGTAACTCTCTCAACTTCTCCAGGACTAATCAGCTCACGGTCCACGGCGCCCTTACACCGCTGGAATAGGCTTCCTCACAC
Source organism: Procambarus clarkii (assembly GCF_040958095.1). Classification (NCBI taxonomy): domain Eukaryota; kingdom Metazoa; phylum Arthropoda; class Malacostraca; order Decapoda; family Cambaridae; genus Procambarus; species Procambarus clarkii. Next base: position 19,869,494 of record NC_091170.1, read on the forward strand.
TTCCCTGAAGTACTACAGTCCTTCGTAGTCACTATATACTTGTCAGGCTGTGTATATCCACTTAAGGAGGCTCCTAGACCTCGGAACTCGAGAGCTCAATCGGTGCACGTCCGCTCTCAATGAAGTACCAAGTATCTCTGAGCGCCAGGCGCTCTGCAGGCGGCGGGCTAGGTATCCCGGTGACGTTTCAGACCCAGAGGAGGGTTCTGATTGGTCGATGAAGTCATGTGACCTCAGCCAGCCAATCAACGACCAGCGGGCGCCGTACACAAAATGGTGGATTTGCAGGCCAAAGGGCGCCATTTTGTTGCACCCGGGGCGCGACTTTTCCACTTTCCTGCAACTTTACAAATGCAAATTTCTCCCCATATAAGCAACCATTTTGGAAACCTCATACTTCAAAAGACTCCCTGCATTACAGAGAACCTGCAGGTAAGCTGATATGACTCTTACAGCTAGCATATGGGAGAAACTGGAGAGGGTACCGTCACAATGTATACATTTAGGTATCTGATGTATGACTAGTATGTATACTGTGATATGTGCATTTCATTATTGTTCATTGCATTGTCCTCTTGTCATGTCAGTAAATTATATTCTAGTACTGTGAGATGTATACCACAGAGGTAAGGTTTTGGTACTTATGTTGGTATATGATGCTTTTCTTTATTTCCATGTATACTTATGTATAACGGTTGACTGGTAACGTCATGAAATCCTCCCTTAACCCCCCCACCCCTTTGTGTACCGTCTCCAGCCAGTGTTACCATGTCATGCTATATGAATTCCCTGTTGACGTTTTTATATATCATGATATAATCAATGTATTGATTTATTGTATGTATTGATTTATTGACATGTATTCTTATGTAAGGTTGTGTATTGTAACCCTTGTTTAGTTTTTGTATGAATTAGAAGTTCTTGATTGAGAAATGTCCGAATATGAGCTTGATATTTGAATGAGGAGTCAGCTGACTTGTAGATGTGGAAACAGTGTCGCGCCCGGCCTGTCCGGCCCCTTGGCGGTCACTACTCTTTTTATCTTTCCAGATGGGAGGATGTGTGTCACCCTGGTTCTGGTTTAGTTGCCGTTTTTGGGTTAATTGACTATTAGGATATTTAATGTTATGCAGTAGTTACCATGGATCATTTTTACCGATGTACATAACTTATGCAGGTGTAGGTGCTTTTATATGTATTATTGAGGTGGGTACCTGAGAATTATAAGTGATGCTTTTGTGCTGTATATGATATTGATTCCTCAACCTCACTTGTTAATGATTGTGACACCACCAGCCTATACTGGTATTATCAGCATAATAGGCGCTAATATCCCACTGCGCTAAGATAGGGCCTGGCGTCAGCTAGGGCTGAGTGTATGCAGTTTTGAGGCCTGTTGATGGTCATGTAAAGCTTTAAGAAGCTGGATAAAGTGATAGAATGTGAGTTGTAAAGATTGAAGTTTTCTTATTGTTTTACAGTTACTTATGTTATATGCCCCAGTAAACTGGAATATCTTTTGCTAGCCTTTGTATACCCTAGACTATTGAATTTTGGCCAGGCTATGGATTCCAGCGATGCTGTGGGGCATGAGATCATAATATAGATATATATGTGTAAATTGGGGGCACCGTCTGTGATCTCAATCAGGTAATTCCTGTGTTCAGGACCGTTATTGTTGTAATCATAACGTTCAGGATTAATATTGTGTATGACACTGATAGACTGATCCATACTTATTTTATAGTTTGTTGTGTCTATTGAAGTGAGTGTTCCGGTAGCATTTGTAGAAGACGCTTTGATGACTTTTGTCTCTGCGTATGAGTCAGCTTGCTGCTCTATGTAAACCCAGTTAATACTGCTCTTGCAACGATGCACGCCAGAGGTAATTGTTGCAGATTTTGTGTATGGGGGGGGTATGCTAATATGGTATATTCTTATTTTAGTAATAATAATTTTTGTAGAAAGTGTCTTATTAATTAATTAAGATGGAACAAGTAGTAAAGAAGATTTTGCAGAATCCATCAGTGGATATAATAAAGATCTTAACTAAATCAGTGTTGATTTGTATTGGAAAAAGTCTAGAGTTAGATGTGGCATCCAGAATGACTAAAGCTAAATTATTGAGAATTATTTTTTTTGGCATCTAGTAGAAGATGGCATGTTGAGTGATGAGGTATTAGAGAAATATCCTGACGAGGCTCAGAGTACTGCTAGACTGAAAAGGCAGGAGTTAGAACTTGAGGTAAGGCAAGTTGAGTTAAAGAGGTTTAAGTGTGTAGAAGAAACTAGGCAGAGAGAAGCCGAGTTAGAGTTAGCTAGACTCAGAGGAGAAGAAGAAACTAGACAGAAAGGAAGAAACAGAGTTAGAGACAGTTAGAATTAGACAGCAGGTAGGTGAGGCGCAGATTAGGCTGGAGGAGAAAAAGCTAGAAGCTGCAGCTCCTGCTAGAAGCAAAGGTTCTAAGGGAAGTTCAGGTAGTAGTCACAGTAGTGGCCTTCATTTCCCTAGAGGGTTTGAATTACCCCAATTTGATGAGGACCCCGAATTATTGTTCTTGCATTTTTCAAAATTAGCTACTAGTTTGAAATGGCCAGAGGATTCTTGGGTGGGTGACCATTATGCAAGGTCAGTTGCGAACGAAGGTACAAGAAATTTTTGCCTCGCTCCCTTTTGAAGACAGCTTTCACTACCCCACAGTCAAAAAGAGGATTTTGCAAGCATATGAACTCAGTGCAGAGGCACTAAGACAAAGTTTAGAGGTCTCAAGCGTGCACCTGATCATGCAGTTACAGATTTTGCTGGAGTAAAGGAGTCGATCTTTGACAGGTGGCATAATAGAATGAATAGTCATGATTTTTTGTCCCTTAAGCAGCTCATCCTAGTAGAAGAACTCTTGTCTTGTTTGCCTGTAAAGTTGACCATGGCACTAGCCACAGGTAAACATTCATACGAGGATCTTCATGATTTAACTATGTTGGCAGATGAACATGAGACGATAAATAAGATACCATATAATAACTATCATATGGCACCTAAAGCATTCACTTCTAGGCAGGATAATTCTAGTAAGTCAAAGAGTCGTCATTATAATGTTAAGTCTGCTCTTACAGCCCGGGCAGACCAGGCATCTAGTAAATCTTAGGGAACTATTAACCCTAGTAGAGCCACATAGGTTCGACAAGTTCGGATGATGTAAAACAATGTAATTATTGCCACAAGAAAGGACATGTTGGCCGTCATTGTTTCAGGTTACATCCGGAACTACAACCAAACGCCTTGATAGTGAGTAAAAGAAGGCCAGGTCATAATTCTGAGACATTGTGTTAGGGCAAGCCACCATGGCTTGCTGGTTTTGACTCTTTTATGATTCATGCTAAAATGGTTAGAGTTGTGGACAAGTGGGTTCCTGTAGTTATGTTTAGGGACACTGGTGCATCGTTAACGTTGATTACTTCCAGTATGTTGTCCAAGGTCAAGAAGGTTGACCTGAACGAAGTGATGCTTATACAGAGTATAGTTGGGGTAGTGCAACGTGTTCGCCTAAAGCAAGTAAACATTAAATCCCCCTATACTCCTGGGCTATGTACTGAAGGTGTGTGTGATACCTTACCTATTCCTGGTGTCGATATAATTCTAGGAAATGACATTGCCGGCACTATGATAAACAGTCATCTCCCCATCATGTTCAGTGATCCAGGTAGAGTTCTCTCAGAAGCGAGTGAGATTGCTCCTGAAGTGTATCCAGTCTGCGCAGTCACCAGATCTCAAGTCGCCAAGTCCCAGAGTGATGTTTCAACACTACGACCGGAGGAATGGCTGGAAACCTCCAACGTTAGAACCGAAAACCAACTTGGCAGGCACTTTTATAGCTCGTTTGGATGAGGTTAGTGCAGTTGAGAGAGTTGTGCCATGTAATGAAGTTGTACCTCCTGTTACTACTTCTCCCCCTAATTTTCATGTAAAGTCTCACACTTTAGCCCAACGTCACCGTCAACAGTGACCCTAGTTTACATTGATGTTTTTCTGAAGCTGTTAAGAAGGAGGATGCTTTGGTAGATGATGTTGGATATTTCCTCCGAGAGATCAGATGCTGATGAGACGATGGAGATCTAAGTTATCTCGCTCTTCAGAGGACTGTGAGAGTGTTACCCAGTTTGTGGTCCCCAAAGCATACCGTGAACAAGTCCTCGCAGCTGCCAACGACGATCCATTATATGGTCACCAAGGGATTAGTCGAATGTTGTATCAGGTAACTAAGTATTTCTATTGAACCAGTCTTAAGAAGGATATTGGCAAACATTGTAGACAGTGTCAAATGGTGGGGTAAATGTAGACAAAGTGTACCTAAAGCTCCCCTACATCCAAATGCAGTTCCAAGTGAACCTTTTTGCCACATCATTATCGATTGTGTAGGCCCTTGAATCGGACCAAGTAAGGTCATGTATTTTTGATAAAGTTAATTTGTGCTACATCCAAACTCCCAGAGGCCTAGCCTACCCTGTACGTATTATCAAAGCAAAGACGGTCATCCATCATTTGATAAAGTAGTCTATCTTGTTTGAACTACCTTGAGTGATCCAGTCGGATAACTGTAGTAACTTCCATTCAGCAGAGTTCCAAAGATTTTGTGAGAAGTACAATATAGAACATCGTGTGTCCAGTACTTATCATCTACAGAGTCAAGGTGTCTTGGAGAGATGTCACCAGACCATGAAGCAGATGTTATGGACTGTTGGCGAAGACTCCAGACGAAAATTTGTAGTTTGTAGAAATTGTAGTTTTCTTATTGTTTATGGTGACCTATATTATATGCCCCAGTAAAATGCAATATTTTTTGCTAGCCTTTGTGTACACTAGACACATTGATTTTTGGCCAGGCTATGGATTCCAGCGATGCTGTGGAGCATGAGGTCATAATAACAACCTCCCCATGTTCCCACCAACACTCCCTCCCCATGTTCCCACCAACACTCCCCATGTTCCCACCAACACTCCCCATGTTCCCACCAACACTCCCCATGTTCCCACCAACACTCCCCATGTTCCCACCAACACTCCCCATGTTCCCACCAACACTCCCCATGTTCCCACCAACACTCCCCATGTTCCCACCAACACTCCCCATGTTCCCACCAACACTCCCCATGTTCCCACCAACACTCCCCATGTTCCCACCAACACTCCCCATGTTCCCACCAACACTCCCCATGTTCCCACCAACACTCCCCATGTTCCCACCAACACTCCCCATGTTCCCATCAACACTCCCCATGTTCCCACCAACACTCCCCATGTTCCCATCAACACTCCCCATGTTCCCACCAACACTCCCCATGTTCCCACCAACACTCCCCATGTTCCCACCAACACTCCCCATGTTCCCATCAACACTCCCCATGTTCCCACCAACACTCCCATGTTCCACCAACACTCCCCATGTTCCCACCAACACTCCCCATGTTCCCACCAACACTCCCCATGTTCCCACCAACACTCCCCATGTTCCCACCAACACTCCCCATGTTCCCACCAACACTCCCCATGTTCCCACCAACACTCCCCATGTTCCCACCAACACTCCCCATGTTCCCACCAACACTCCCCATGTTCCCACCAACACTCCCCATGTTCCCACCAACACTCCCCATGTTCCCACCAACACTCCCCATGTTCCCACCAACACTCCCCATGTTCCCACCAACACTCCCCATGTTCCCACCAACACTCCCCATGTTCCCATCAACACTCCCCATGTTCCCACCAACACTCCCCATGTTCCCACCAACACTCCCCATGTTCCCACCAACACTCCCCATGTTCCCACCAACACTCCCCATGTTCCCATCAACACTCCCCATGTTCCCACCAACACTCCCCATGTTCCCATCAACACTCCCCATGTTCCCACCAACACTCCCCATGTTCCCACCAACACTCCCCATGTTCCCACCAACACTCCCCATGTTCCCATCAACACTCCCCATGTTCCCACCAACACTCCCCATGTTCCCACCAACACTCCCCATGTTCCCACCAACACTCCCCATGTTCCCACCAACACTCCCCATGTTCCCACCAACACTCCCCATGTTCCCACCAACACTCCCCATGTTCCCACCAACACTCCCCATGTTCCCACCAACACTCCCCATGTTCCCACCAACACTCCCCATGTTCCCACCAACACTCCCCATGTTCCCACCAACACTCCCCATGTTCCCACCAACACTCCCCATGTTCCCACCAACACTCCCATGTTCCCCCCAACACTCCCCATGTTCCCACCAACACTCCCCATGTTCCCACCAACACTCCCCATGTTCCCACCAACACTCCCCATGTTCCCATCAACACTCCCCATGTTCCCACCAACACTCCCCATGTTCCCACCAATACTCCCCATGTTCCCACCAACACTCCCCATGTTCCCACCAACACTCCCCATGTTCCCACCAACACTCCCCATGTTCCCACCAACACTCCCCATGTTCCCATCAACACTCCCCATGTTCCCACCAACACTCCCCATGTTCCCACCAACACTCCCCATGTTTCCACCAACACTCCCCATGTTCCCACCAACAATCTCCATGTTCCCACCAACACTCCCCATGTTCCCACCAACACTCCCCATGTTCCCACCAACACTCCCCATGTTCCCACCAACACTCCCCATATTCCCACCAACACTCCCCATGTTCCCACCAACACTCCCCATGTTCCCACCAACACTCCCCATGTTCCCACCAACACTCCCCATGTTCCCACCAACACTCCCCATGTTCCCACCAACACTCCCCATGTTCCCACCAACACTCCCCATGTTCCCACCAACACTCCCCATGTTCCCACCAACACTCCCCATGTTCCCACCAACACTCCCCATGTTCCCACCAACACTCCCCATGTTCCCACCAACACTCCCCATGTTCCCACCAACACTCCCCATGTTCCCACCAACACTCCCCATGTTCCCACCAACACTCCCCATGTTCCCACCAACACTCCCCATGTTCCCACCAACACTCCCCATGTTCCCACCAACACTCCCCATGTTCCCACCAACACTCCCCATGTTCCCACCAACACTCCCCATGTTCCCACCAACACTCCCCATGTTCCCACCAACACTCCCCATGTTCCCACCAACACTCCCCATGTTCCCACCAACACTCCCCATGTTCCCACCAACACTCCCCATGTTCCCACCAACACTCCCCATGTTCCCACCAACACTCCCCATGTTCCCACCAACACTCCCCATGTTCCCACCAACACTCCCCATGTTCCCACCAACACTCCCCATGTTCCCACCAACACTCCCCATGTTCCCACCAACACTCCCCATGTTCCCACCAACACTCCCCATGTTCCCACCAACACTCCCCATGTTCCCACCAACACTCCCCATGTTCCCACCAACACTCCCTCCCCATGTTCCCACCAACACTCCCCATGTTCCCACCAACACTCCCCATGTTCCCACCAACACTCCCCATGTTCCCACCAACACTCCCTCCCCATGTTCCCACCAACACTCCCCATGTTCCCACCAACACTCCCCATGTTCCCACCAACACTCCCCATGTTCCCACCAACACTCCCCATGTTCCCACCAACACTCCCCATGTTCCCACCAACACTCCCCATGTTCCCACCAACACTCCCTCCCCATGTTCCCACCAACACTCCCCATGTTCCCACCAACACTCCCCATGTTCCCACCAACACTCCCCATGTTCCCACCAACACTCCCCATGTTCCCACCAACACTCCCCATGTTCCCACCAACACTCCCCATGTTCCCACCAACACTCCCTCCCCATGTTCCCACCAACACTCCCCATGTTCCCACCAACACTCCCCATGTTCCCACCAACACTCCCCATGTTCCCACCAACACTCCCCATGTTCCCACCAACACTCCCCATGTTCCCACCAACACTCCCCATGTTCCCACCAACACTCCCTCCCCATGTTCCCACCAACACTCCCCATGTTCCCACCAACACTCCCCATGTTCCCACCAACACTCCCCATGTTCCCACCAACACTCCCCATGTTCCCACCAACACTCCCCATGTTCCCACCAACACTCCCCATGTTCCCACCAACACTCCCTCCCCATGTTCCCACCAACACTCCCCATGTTCCCACCAACACTCCCCATGTTCCCACCAACACTCCCTCCCCATGTTCCCACCAACATTCCCTCCCCATGTTCCCACCAACACTCCCTCCCCATGTTCCCACCAACACTCCCCATGTTCCCACCAACACTCCCTCCCCATGTCCCCACCAACACTCCCTCCCCATGTTCCCACCAAAACTCCCCATGTCCCCACCAACACTCCCTCCCCATGTTCCCACCAACACTCCCTCCCCATGTTCCCACCAACACCCCCTCCCCATGTTCCCACCAACACTCCCTCCCCATGTTCCCACCAACACTCCCTCCCCATGTTCCCACCAACACTCCCTCCCCATGTTCCCACCAACACCCCCTCCCCATGTTCCCACCAACACCCCCTCCACATGTTCCCACCAACAACCCCTCCCCATGTTCCCACCAACACCCCCTCCCCATGTTCCCACCAACACTCCCCATGTTCCCACCAACACTCCCCATGTTCCCACCAACACTCCCCATATTCCCACCAACACCCCCTCCCAGTGTTCCCACCAACACTCCCCATGTTCCCACTAACACTCCCTCCCCATGTTCCTACCAACACTCCCTCCCCATGTTCCCACCAACACTCCCTCCCCATGTTCCCACCAACACTCCCTCCCAGTGTTCCCACCAACACTCCCTCCCCATGTTCCCACTAACACTCCCTCCCCATGTTCCCACCAACACTCCAACCCCATGTTCCCACCAACACTCCCTCCCCATGTTCCCACCAACACTCCCTCCCCATGTTCCCACCAACACTCCCTCCCCATGTTCCCACCAACACTCCCTCCCCATGTTCCCACCAACACTCCCTCCCCATGTTCCCACTAACACTCCCTCCCCATGTTCCCACCAACACTCCAACCCCATGTTCCCACCAACACTCCCTCCCCATGTTCCCACCAACACTCCCTCCCCATGTTCCCACCAACACTCCCTCCCCATGTTCCCACCAACACTCCCTCCCCATGTTCCCACCAACACTCCCTCCCAGTGTTCCCACCAACACTCCCTCCCCATGTTCCCACCAACACTCCCTCCCCATGTTCCCACCAACACTCCCTCCCCATGTTCCCACCAACACTCCCTCCCCATGTTCCCACCAACACTCCCTCCCCATGTTCCCACCAACACTCCCTCCCCATGTTCCCACCAACACACCCTCCCAATGTTCCCACCAACACTCCCCATGTTCCCACTAACACTCCCTCCCAGTGTTCCCACCAACACTCCCTCCCCATGTTCCCACTAACACTCCCTCCCCATGTTCCCACCAACACTCCCAATGTTCCCACCAACACTCCCCATGTTCCCACCAACACTCCCTCCCAGTGTTCCCACCAACACTCCCTCCCCATGTTCCCACTAACACTCCCTCCCCATGTTCCCACCAACACTCCCTCCCCATGTTCCCACCAACACTCCCCATGTTCCCACCAACACTCCCAATGTTCCCACCAACACTCCCCATGTTCCCACCAACACTCCCCATGTTCCCACCAACACCCCCTCCCAGTGTTCCCACCAATACTCCCCATGTTCCCACCAACACTCACTCCCAGTGTTCCCACCAACACTCCCTCCCCATGTTCCCACCAACACACCCTCCCCATGTTCCCACCAACACACCCTCCCCATGTTCCCACCAACACTCCCCATGTTCCCACTAACACTCCCTCCCCATGTTCCCACCAACACACCCTCCCAGTGTTCCCACCAATACACCCTCCCTATGTTCCCACCAACACACCCTCCCCATGTTCCCACTAACACTCCCTCCCCATGTTCCCACCAACACACCCTCCCAGTGTTCCCACCAATACACCCTCCCTATGTTCCCACCAACACACCCTCCCCATGTTCCCACCAACACTCCCTCCCCATGTTCCCACCAACACTCCCTCCCCATGTTCCCACCAACACTCCCTCCCCATGTTCCCACCAACACTCCCTCCCCATGTTCCCACTAACACTCCCTCCCCATGTTCCCACCAACACTCCAACCCCATGTTCCCACCAACACTCCCTCCCCATGTTCCCACCAACACTCCCTCCCCATGTTCCCACCAACACTCCCTCCCCATGTTCCCACCAACACTCCCTCCCCATGTTCCCACCAACACTCCCTCCCAGTGTTCCCACCAACACTCCCTCCCCATGTTCCCACCAACACTCCCTCCCCATGTTCCCACCAACACTCCCTCCCCATGTTCCCACCAACACTCCCTCCCCATGTTCCCACCAACACTCCCTCCCCATGTTCCCACCAACACTCCCTCCCCATGTTCCCACCAACACACCCTCCCAATGTTCCCACCAACACTCCCCATGTTCCCACCAACACTCCCTCCCAGTGTTCCCACCAACACTCCCTCCCCATGTTCCCACTAACACTCCCTCCCCATGTTCCCACCAACACTCCCAATGTTCCCACCAACACTCCCCATGTTCCCACCAACACTCCCTCCCAGTGTTCCCACCAACACTCCCTCCCCATGTTCCCACTAACACTCCCTCCCCATGTTCCCACCAACACTCCCTCCCCATGTTCCCACCAACACTCCCCATGTTCCCACCAACACTCCCAATGTTCCCACCAACACTCCCCATGTTCCCACCAACACTCCCCATGTTCCCACCAACACCCCCTCCCAGTGTTCCCACCAATACTCCCCATGTTCCCACCAACACTCACTCCCAGTGTTCCCACCAACACTCCCTCCCCATGTTCCCACCAACACACCCTCCCCATGTTCCCACCAACACACCCTCCCCATGTTCCCACCAACACTCCCCATGTTCCCACTAACACTCCCTCCCCATGTTCCCACCAACACACTATCCCAGTGTTCCCACCAATACACCCTCCCTATGTTCCCACCAACACACCCTCCCCATGTTCCCACCAACACTCCCTCCCCATGTTCCCACCAACACACCCTCCCAGTGTTCCCATCAACACTCCCTCCCCATGTTCCCACCAACACTCCCTCCCCATGTTCCCACCAACACTCCCAATGTTCCCACCAACACACCCTCCCCATGTTCCCACTAACACTCCCTCCCCATGTTCCCACCAACTCTCCCTCCCCATGTTCCCACCAACACTCCCCATGTTCCCACTAACACTCCCTCCCCATGTTCCCACCAACACTCACTCCCAGTGTTCCCACCAACACACCCTCCCTATGTTCCCACCAACACTCTCACCCCATGTTCCCACCAACACTCCCTCCCAGTGTTCCCACCAACACACCCTCCCTATGTTCCCACCAACACACCCTCCCCATGTTCCCACCAACACTCCCTCCCCATGTTCCCACCAACACTCCCTCCCCATGTTCCCACCAACACACCCTCCCCATGTTCCTACCAACACTCCCCATGTTCCCACCAACACTCCCTCCCAGTGTTCCCACCAACACTCCCTCCCCATGTTCCCACTAACACACCCTCCCCATGTTCCCACCAACACTCCCTCCAAATGTTCCCACCAACACACCCTCCCAGTGTTCCCACCAACACACCCTCCCTATGTTCCCACCAACACTCTCACCCCATGTTCCCACCAACACTCCCTCTCCATGTTCCCACCAACACTCCCTCCCCATGTTCCCACCAACACACCCTCCCCATGTTCCCACCAACACTCCCTCCCCATGTTCCCACCAACACACCCTCCCAGTGTTCCCACCAACACACCCTCCCTATGTTCCCACCAACACACCCTCCCCATGTTCCCACCAACACACCCTCCCAGTGTTCCCATCAACACACCCTCCCAGTGTTCCCACCAACACTCCCTCCCCATGTTCCCACCAACACTCCCTCCCCATGTTCCCACCAACACTCCCTCCCCATGTTCCCACCAACACACCCTCCCCATGTTCCCACCAACACTCCCCATGTTCCCACCAACACTCCCTCCCAGTGTTCCCACCAACACTCCCTCCCCATGTTCCCACTAACACACCCTCCCCATGTTCCCACCAACACTCCCTCCCCATGTTCCCACCAACACTCTCACCCCATGTTCCCACCAACACTCCCTCCCCATGTTCCCACCAACACTCTCACCCCATGTTCCCACCAACACTCCCTCCCCATGTTCCCACCAACACTCCCTCCCCATGTTCCCACCAACACTCCCCCCCCCATGTTCCCACCAACACTCCCACCCCATGTTCCCACCAACACTCCCTCTCCATGTTCCCACCAACACTCCCCCCCCCCCATGTTCCCATCAACACTCGCACCCCATGTTCCCACCAACACACCCTTCCAGTGTTCCCACCAACACTCCCCCCCCCATGTTCCCACCAACACACCCTCCCCATGTTCCCACTAACACACCCTCCCCATGTTCCCACCAACACTCCCTCCCCATGTTCCCACCAACACTCCCCCCCCCATGTTCCCATCAACACTCGCACCCCATGTTTCCACCAACACACCCTTCCAGTGTTCCCACCAACACTCCCCCCCCCCATGTTCCCACCAACACACCCTTCCAGTGTTCCCACCAACTCTCCCTCCCCATGTTCCCACCAACACACCCTCCCCATGTTCCCACCAACACACCCTCCCCATGTTCCCACCAACACTCCCTCCCCATGTTCCCACCAACACTCCCTCCCAGTGTTCCCACCAACACTCCCTCCCCATGTTCCCACTAACACTCCCTCCCCATGTTCCCACCAACACTCCCTCCCCATGTTCCCACCAACTCTCCCTCCCCATGTTCCCACCAACACACCCTCCCCATGTTCCCACCAACACACCCTCCCCATGTTCCCACCAACACTCCCTCCCCATGTTCCCACCAACACACCCTCCCCATGTTCCCACCAACACACCCTCCCCATGTTCCCACCAACACACCCTCCCCATGTTCCCACCAACACACCCTCCCAGTGTTCCCACCAACACTCCCTCCCCATGTTCCCACCAACACACCCTCCCAGTGTTCCTACCAACACTCCCTCCCAGTGTTCCCACCAACACTCCCTCCCAGTTTTCCAACCAACTCTCCCTCCCCATGTTCCTACCAACACACCCTCCCAGTGTTCCCACCAACACACCCTCCCAGTGTTCCCACCAACACTCCCTCCCCATGTTCCCACCAACACTCCCTCCCAGTGTTCCCACCAACACTCTCACCCTATGTTCCCACCAACACTCCCTCCCCATGTTCCCACCAACACTCCCTCCCCATGTTCCCACCAACACTCCCTCCCCATGTTCCCACCAACACTCCCTCCCCATGTTCCCACCAACACTCCCTCCCCATGTTCCCACCAACACTCCCTCCCCATGTTCCCACCAACACTCCCTCCCCATGTTCCCACCAACACTCCCTCCCAGTTTTCCAACCAACTCTCCCTCCCCATGTTCCCACCAACACTCCCTCCCAGTGTTCCCACCAACACACCCTCCCAGTGTTCCCACCAACACTCCCTCCCCATGTTCCCACCAACACTCCCTCCCAGTGTTCCCACCAACACACCCTCCCAGTGTTTCCACCACCACTCCCTCCCAGTGTTCCCACCAACTCTCCCTCCCCATGTTCCCACCAACACTCCCTCCCAGTGTTCCCACCAACACACCCTCCCAGTGTTCCCACCAATACACCCTCCCCATGTTCCCACCAACACACCCTCCCAGTGTTCCCACCAACACTCCCTCCCAGTGTTCCCACCAATACACCCTCCCCATGTTCCCACCAACACTCCCTCCCAGTGTTCCCACCAACACACCCTCCCAGTGTTCCCACCAATACACCCTCCCCATGTTCCCACCAACACACCCTCCCAGTGTTCCCACCAACACACCCTCCCAGTGTTCCCACCAACACACCCTCCCAGTGTTCCCACCAACACACCCTCCCAGTGTTCCCACCAACACTCCCTCCCAGTGTTCCCACCAACTCTCCCTCCCCATGTTCCCACCAACACTCCCTCCCAGTGTTCCCACCAACACACCCTCCCAGTGTTCCCACCAACACTCCCTCCCAGTGTTCCCACCAACACTCCCCCCCCCATGTTCCCACCAACACTCCCTCCCAGTGTTCCCACCAACTCTCCCTCCCCATGTTCCCACCAACACTCCCTCCCAGTGTTCCCACCAACACACCCTCCCAGTGTTCCCACCAACACACCCTCCCAGTGTTCCCACCAACACACCCTCCCAGTGTTCCCACCAACACACCCTCCCAGTGTTCCCACCAATACACCCTCCCCATGTTCCCACCAACACACCCTCCCAGTGTTCCCACCAACACACCCTCCCAGTGTTCCCACCAATACACCCTCCCCATGTTCCCACCAACACACCCTCCCAGTGTTCCCACCAACACACCCTCCCAGTGTTCCCACCAATACACCCTCCCCATGTTCCCACCAACACTCCCTCCCCATGTTCCCACCAACACTCTCACCCCATGTTCCCACCAACACTCCCTCCCCATGTTCCCACCAACACTCCCTCCCCATGTTCCCACCAACACTCCCTCCCCATGTTCCCACCAACACTCTCACCCCATGTTCCCACCAACACTCCCTCCCCATGTTCCCACCAACACTCCCTCCCCATGTTCCCACCAACACTCCCCCCCCATGTTCCCACCAACACTCCCACCCCATGTTCCCACCAACACTCCCTCCCCCCCATGTTCCCATCAACACTCGCACCCCATGTTCCCACCAACACTCCCCCCCCCCATGTTCCCATCAACACTCGCACCCCATGTTCCCACCAACACACCCTTCCAGTGTTCCCACCAACACTCCCCCCCCCCATGTTCCCACCAACACACCCTCCCCATGTTCCCACTAACACACCCTCCCCATGTTCCCACCAACACTCCCTCCCCATGTTCCCACCAACACTCCCCCCCCCATGTTCCCATCAACACTCGCACCCCATGTTCCCACCAACTCTCCCTCCCAGTGTTCCCACCAACACTCCCTCCCAGTGTTCCCACCAACTCTCCCTCCCAGTGTTCCCACCAACTCACCCTCCCAGTGTTCCCACCAACTCTCCCTCTCAGTGTTCCCACCAACACTCCCTCCCAGTGTTCCCACCAACACTCCCTCTCAGTGTTCCCACCAACACTCCCTCTCAGTGTTCCCACCAACACTCCCTCCCAGTGTTCCCACCAACACTCCCTCCCCATGTTCCCACCAACACTCCCTCCCCATGTTCCCACCAACACTCCCTCCCCATGTTCCCACCAACACTCCCTCCCCATGTTCCCACCAACACAACCTCCCAGTGTTCCCACCAACTCTCCCTCCCAGTGTTCCCACCAACACTCCCTCCCTACACCTAAACGCCCATGCCCTTTATTGTCCATGTCTGCCTTCACGCATATTTTCCCCGTTTGTTCCCTTCCTGTCCACTCACGCCTTTCCCTATCTCTTCCCTACCTGAACACAGTTGTACCTATCCCGTCACCTTGTTTCATTCCCGACACAAACCCTTTCCCCTTCCTATTCTCACCCCCCTCTCTCTCTTTGTCTCTTTTTTCTTTCTCTTTCTCTCTTTCATTCTTTCTCTTTCTTTATCTTTCTTTCTTTCCCCCCCTTTCCCCCCCTTTTACACTCTCTTCCCGTCTATGTAAATCAAAGTTTGAGTACGGATTGCAAATCTGTCAAAGCTTACTGAATGTTTTTAAAATGAATATCTTAATTAATTCACTTATTTTTATTAACACATTTAGTTACATCTCCATTCGTGCAGCTGCCCTAGACAATATAAAGGGGGGGGGTACAGTGTGAGTGAAGAAATAGTTACGTGATACTAAAAAGTCCCCATTTCAGAGGATGGTTAGTCATACAGGGCTACGTGGTCAGTAGTCTGATCTTTATTCTCTGTAACATGAATTAATGATAAAGTCTATGGATTCGGCGTTGAACATATTACCGCCACAGATTTTGCTACGGAATTGGAGCTGTGCCCACTGTCATTAATACACTTGGACTCCACTCGACTACTCAATGATTCGGCCAATAAAATAAGCAATAATCCTGTAACATTTGGGCTTTGGTTAGCCCAAAGCATTTCTCTTCCAACTGTGCACAAACATCCAAATAGATTTATCCCGCCAAACACAATGAAATTATAAGATGTTGCTACAATGATCTAACAAGTTATAATATTTAACAAGTTGCAGCAACTTTCTAACACAAGAGAAACTTATAACAAGATGTAACAACTTTGTAACAAGGTAACAAGTTTGTAACAAGTTATAACAAGGTAACAATAAGGACTGTTACATTGAGTTCTTGCAGGTATTCTCCTTTCTAGATAAATATATTTACCTTCATGTCAGGAACTGAATTTGAAGCTTTTGTGGTGGTTATAATAACTTTCTATGATATCTGTTTACAATATTAATTTAAGAAAACACACATCAAGCATCAATAGGCATTTTAGGCGTCACATAAACACTATCTCTCTACGAAGTGATATTTTTATTCCTAAAATTAAATGTAAACAAGAACATATTTACTAATGAAGCTTGTAATCACATATATTATACATGCCTAAATAACCCTCAATGCAGAAATTAATTTAAATTTTGAAAACCAAAGACTAAAAATACCAGTCATCATCACATTATCCTTAGTACTGGCAGATAAAAGAGAGATTTCTATTGCAGTCATTGTCATTGAGAGACGGGTGCAACTCTGGTATGAGGTCCATGCAGTTTTCATTACCATAATTGTCACTAGGATTTCCGACAGACCATTCGTCAGTGATGATGGGTCGTCCGTCCACCCACTGCCACACACCTTCGCTCCCCTTGTCAGTACCACCAATCCAGAGAGGAGTAGGCCCTGGTAGCAACACGGACATCAATATATTAAAGTTAGTGTTGTAAGAATTAGATAAAATATTACGCTAGTTTGCCTGTCATACTGAACGTTCTTTATCTGAAAGAGAAAATGTCTGTCTGTCTGTCTTTTTCCCCGTTTGATTTTCTGGTCCAAGGTTGGAGGTCAGATGTTTTAGGTTACCTTCAAGGAACTGTCCATGGTGAATTGTGATTATATGGCGAGTGTCTTAGATGGGTTGCTATTGCGACAAACAAAGATGCATATGAAGCTAGTAAAGTGGGTGTTATCCATAGAGTTTTAACAATAGACTTTTCAAACTGCTATCGACATTGAATCAACGTCGAAAATCTTGATTAAACGTTATTCGAGCATGCTTTGCCCACTGGGAGAGAGAGAATGAGAGGGAGGTTATCACAGAGATCTCGTCACCACAGAGCACTCCCAACTATATTTATGAGAGAACATCTCTGTTTTTCTTTCCGAGGTTGGAGGCCAGACGCTATTGGCTAGCCTCAAAATACTTTGCATATTTTAAGATGGATTGGTTCAAATTATGAACCCCAGAGACACGTATGTCAGAAATATAGGTTTGGTTCTCCACAGAATGTTCCAACTGCTTTGTTAAACTATTACTAATGTTGAATGAAAGACGTTAAAGTTGATTGTTAAGATTTCAAACAACACAGAAATCATCGATAGATACAGAGATAGCAGAAGGCTGGACATCAGCGAGGCACTACACATCAAAAAGTCAACACCAGCAATCAACAGCCAATTAATGTACAACTATATTCTGCCCCATTTCAAGACCCTGTACCAACATAGAAGCAGGAAGAGGAGGTATGAGCCAATAGGCCTTCTGCAGTTACTTCCATTCTTATGTTTTTATACCCAATTTATACCCATTTTTTCGTGTTCTGTCTTGTGTTCGTCACCTCACCCAAAACTTTTGTGCCATATCACCTCACCCAAAACTTTGTGCCATATCACCTCACCCAAAACTTTTGTGCCATATCACCTCACCCAAAACTTTTGTGCCATATCACCTCACCCAAAACTTTTGTGCCATATCACCTCACCCAAAACTTTTGTGCCATATCACCTCACCCAAAACGAGAATAAATACGATGAATTTTTATGTGTAAACTGTCTTTGAAAATGTAATAAGAATTACGAAACGCGTTCAGGCATCAGACCATCAATAAAAATTAATTTTGGAGATTTTATATTTTGAGTACCATCGACAGTGAAGAAAAACAAAGAAATATTGAGAAAATTCGTGTTAGAATTATTAATATTACCTTTTCAGTCATATTCAACATCATATGTTTACAACAAAGACTGCTACCAAAATATACTAATATATATATATATATATATATATATATATATATATATATATATATATATATATATATATATATATATATATATATATATATATATATAATATATATATATATATATAATATATATATAATATATATATATATATATATATATATATATATATATAATATATATATAATATATATATATATATATATATATATATATATATATATATATATATATATATATATATATATATATATATATATATATGTCGTACCTAGTAGCCAGAACTCACTTCTCAGCCTACTATGCAAGGCCCGATTTGCCTAATAAGCCAAGTTTTACTGAATTAATATATTTTCTCAATTTGTTTTCTTATGATATGATAAAGCTACCCATTTCATTATGTATGAGGTCATTTTTTTTTATTGGAGTTAAAATTAACGTAGATATATGATAGAACCTAACCAACCCTACCTAACCTAACCTAACCTATCTTTATAGGTTAGTTAGGTTAGGTAGCCGAAAACGTTAGGTTAGGTTAGGTTAGGTAGGTTAGGTAGTCGAAAAAACATTAATTCATGAAAACTAGGCTTATTAGGCAAATCGGGCCTTGCATAGTAGGCTGAGAAGTGAGTTCTGGCTACTAGGTACGACATTATATATATATATATATATATATATATATAATGTCGTACCTAGTAGCCAGAATGCACTTCTTAGCCTACTATGCAAGGCCCGATTTGCCTAATAAGCCAAGTTTTCATGAATTAATTGTTTTTCGACTACCTAACCTACCTAACCTAACCTAACCTACCTTTTCGGATACCTAACCTAACCTATAAAGATAGGTTAGGTTAGGTTAGGTAGGGTTGGTTAGGTTCGGTCATATATCTACGTTAATTTTAACTCCAATAAAAAAAAATTTACCTCATACATAATGAAATGGGTAGCTTTATCATTTCATAAGAAAAAAAATGAGAAAATATATGAATTCAGGAAAACTTGGCTTATTAGGCAAACCAGGCTTTGCATAGTAGGCCGAGAAGTGCATTCTGGCTACTAGGTACGACATATATATATATATATATATATATATATATATATATATATATATATATATATATATATATATATGCAGGGGATTTCCCTCCGAATTGCTGTGGCCCTCCGCCTTGCTGCCCCAATCCACACCAGGTATAGGTGTATTTGCGGCGAGGTGGTTGCTGACAGGTACGGTCACCATGGCCTATTCTGCCAAAGCACAGGGGGATGGCACTCGAGGCACAGTGAAGTTAACGACATCATCAAGAGGAGCCTCACCACAGCTGGATGCCCAGCTGAAAGAGAGCCCCGTTACCTAACGCCCCGTAACTCTGATGCTCTTATTGGTCGCCCGGATGGTATCACAGTGAACCCCTGGAAGAATGGCAAGCAGTTGGTATGGGACTACACGTGCGTATCAACCCTGGCTAACACCTACATTAACCTCAGTGTTGCACAACCAGGTGGCGCTGCCACCCACAGGGAAGCAGCCAAATCCCGCAAGTATAGAGAACTGGATCACCACTACAATTTTGTCCCCATTGCTTCTGAGACGCTCGGCGCCTGGGGTAAAAGTGCTACCAGTTTTTTGAAGGAACTGGGTTCTAGGCTCATTGAAACAACAAGGGACCCGAGAGCTGCAAGCTTTCTTTTCCAGCGCCTCAGTGTGGCGATACAGAGGGGAAATGCGCACTGCATCCAGGGTTCCTGCCCGCCATCTGAGGAGCTGGAGGAACTCGACAACCTATGACAACCATCTTTGTAACCCATATGTAACTCCTTTTTTGTAACAAAGTTCAAATAAAGTAAATATATATGTGTACATACAAAAGAATGGGGGTGGTAGGAGAAGATAATATTAGTGTTCAGTGAGAAACCACAAGGTCTCCTCTGAATACTTTTTATTTTCTTCTCCGAGGCTATGGGTCCCCACATTGGCACCAGAGGTGGTACCCTCACAAACCATTATATATATATATATATATATATATATATATATATATATATATATATATATATATATATATATATATATATATATATATATATTCTACCCACTTCAAGACTCTGCTCCAATATAGAAGCATCAAGAAATATGGGCCAATAAAAATAGGCCTTCTGCAGTCACCTACCTTTAATACCTGTTTGTATTTCATTGTTTCGTGTTCTGTCTTGTGTTAAAAGTTTTTTTTCACCTCATCCAAAACTATTGTAACATGTCACTTCACCCAAATGTAGGTATAAAAACTCGAAAGATGTTTAAGCTCTCTTCAGTTAAAGTTGTGTGTGTGTGTGTAAACGTGTGTCTAAAGTTTTTGAAAATGTAATAAGTTTTACGAAACGCGCTCAAGTGTCGCGTCAGACTAGAACTAAAAATGAATTTTGGAGAATTGACCTTTGAATTACCATCAACAGTGAAAAGAAACGTAAGAAAGATCGAGAAAATTCGTGTTAGAATTATTAATCTTACTTTTTCGGTCATATTTAATAATATATGTCTACAGGAAAGACTGCTACCAAAATATATATATATATATATATATATATATATATATATATATATATATATATATATATATATATATATATATATATATATATATATATATATATGTCGTACCTAGTAGCCAGAACGCACTTCTCAGCCTACTATGCAAGGCCCGATTTGCCTAATAAGCCAAGTTTTCGTGAATTAATATATTTTCTCTAATTTTTTTCTTATGAAATGATAAAGCTAACCATTTCATTATGTATTAGGTCAATTTTTTTTTATTGGAGTTAAAATTAACGTAGATATATGACCGAACCTAACCATCCCTACCTAACCTAACCTAATCTATCTTTATAGGTTAGGTTAGGTATGGTAGCCGAAAAAGTTAGGTTAGGTTAGGTTAGGTAGGTTAGGTAGTCGAAAAACAATTAATTCATGAAAACTTGGCTTATTAGGTAAATCGGTCCTTGCATAGTAGGCCGAGAAGTGCGTTCTGGCTACTAGGTACGACATATATATATATATATATATATATATATATATATATATATATATATATATATATATATATAACTGAAAACTCACACCCCAGAAGTGACTCGAACCCATACTGCCAGGAGCAACGCAACTGGTATGTACAGGGACGCCTTAATCCGCTTGACCATCACGACCGGACATAAGGAAGTGATAGCCGAAGCTATATGAACCACTTCCCCGCCGGCACTCGGATGGTAATCTTGGGCATAGCATTTTATCAAATCACCTCATTCTTTGGGGCACACGTGAGGAACACAAATGCAAACAAGCCTGAATGGTCCACAGGACTATATACAACTGAAAACTCACACCCCAGAAGTGACTCGAACCCATACTGCCAGGAGCAACGCAACTGGTATGTACAGGGACGCCTTAATCCGCTTGACCATCACGACCGGACATAAGGAAGTGATAGCCGAAGCAATATGAACCACTTCCCCGCCGGCACTCGGATGGTTATCTTGGGCATAGCATTTTATCAAATCACCTCATTCTTTGGGGCACACGTGAGGAACACAAATGCAAACAAGCCTGAATGGTCCCCAGGACTATATACAACTGAAAACTCACACCCCAGAAGTGACTCGAACCCATACTGCCAGGAGCAACGCAACTGGTATGTACAGGGACGCCTTAATCCGCTTGACCATCACGACCGGACATAAGGAAGTGATAGCCGAAGCTATATGAACCACTTCCCCGCCGGCACTCGGATGGTAATCTTGGGCATAGCATTTTATCAAATCACCTCATTCTTTGGGGCACACGTGAGGAACACAAATGCAAACAAGCCTGAATGGTCCCCAGGACTATATACAACTGAAAACTCACACCCCAGAAGTGACTCGAACCCATACTGCCAGGAGCAACGCAACTGGTATGTACAGGGACGCCTTAATCCACTTGACCATCACGACCAGACATAAGGAACACATTTTTGTGTTCCTCACGTGTGCCCCAAAGAATGAGGTGATTTGATAAAATGCTATGCCCAAGATTACCATCCGAGTGCCGGCGGGGAAGTGGTTCATATAGCTTTGGCTATCACTTCCTTATGTCCGGTCGTGATGGTCAAGCGGATTAAGGCGTCCCTGTACATACCAGTTGCGTTGCTCCTGGCAGTATGGGTTCGAGTCACTTCTGGGGTGTGAGTTTTCAGTTATATATATATATATATATATATATATATATATATATATATATATATATATATATATATATATATATATATATATATATATATATATATATATACAACTTTAGAACACTTTCCTACCAGGAGACTCGAACCCTAGCCAGCACAGAAGTCTTCCAGCAACTGGCATAACAGGTAAGCCTTAACCCGCTCCACCACCTGCTCAGACCCTTAAAAGAGATGGTAATTTCGGAGTATTTATATACCACAAAGATCACCACCTCCCAAGAGCACTAGAGCAAGTGAGGGGTCATTTATATGTTTATTTCATCAAGTCCCTGTTAATATGGGAAGACACAGTGTCTATGCTTAAGGCACAACTCTCCTAAACACGAGAGTGAAGTATACAACTTTAGAACACTTTCCCACCAGGAGACTCGAACCCTAGCCAGCACAGAAGCCTTCCAGCAACTGGCATAACATATATATATATATATATATATATATATATATATATATATATATATATATATATATATATATATATATATATATTTATATATATATAACTTAACCTAACCTAACTTTTTCGGCTACCTAACCTAACCTATAAAGATAGGTTAGGTTAGGTTAGGTTAGATGGGGTTGGTTAGGTTCGGTCATATTTCTACGTGAATTTTAACTCCAATAACAAAAAATTGACCTCATACATAATGAAATGGGTAGCTTTATCATTTCATAAGAAAAAAATTAGAGAAAATATATTAATTCAGGAAAACTTGGCTTATTAGGCAAATCGGGCCTTGCATAGTAGGCTGAGAAGTGCGTTCTGGCTACTAGGTACGACATATATATATATATATATATATATATATATATATATATATATGTCGTACCTAATAGCCAGAACGCACTTCTCAGCCTACTATTCAAGGCCCGATTTGCCTAATAAGCCAAGTTTTCATGAATTAATGTTTTTTTCGTCTACCTAACCTACCTAACCTAACCTAACCTAGCTTTTTTTGGCTACCTAACCTAACCTTACCTATAAATATAGGTTAGGTTAGGTTAGGTAGGGTTGGTTAGGTTTGGTCATATATCTACGTTAATTTTAACTCCAATAAAAAAAATTGACCTCATACATAGAGAAAAGGGTTGCTTTATCATTTCATAAGAAAAAAATTATAGTAAATATATTAATTCAGGAAAACTTGGCTTATTAGGCAAATCGGGCCTTGAATAGTAGGCTGAGAAGTGAGTTCTGGCTACTAGGTACGACATATATATATATATATATATATATATTTATATATATATATTTTATATATATATATTTATATATATATATATATATATATATATATATATATATATATATATATATATATATATATATATATATATATATATATATATATTATTGGTTTATATATATTATAGGTTTATATATATTATCAGAGTATAGAGTATAATGAGTATAGAGTATATTATTTTAGCAGAGTATAATGACTAAACTTAAAAACCTTTAATATTGTTGATGAAGGAGACGAGAGCGTAGACGTGTTTAGGTGTGGCCAGGTCCCCTTGCATCCTCAGACAGTACTGACGCGCCTCGGTCCAGGATAGTGTTTTGTTGCTCACATAGAAGCACTCGTCCAACACCTGCATGTAGGGGTAAGGGCAGCACGGCTCTGGAAGCCACACACAACTTTGTAAACATTTGACAGAGAAAAAAACATTATCAGTATATTATTGTTTTTTAAGATTCAGCTATTCTGAACAAAAAGTTCCAAGTAGTTCTGGTGAGCCCATAGTGCCCGTGCCAGAGCCCTGTGCCAGGTAAGTCCTGGCACAGGAATGGGACTGCAACTTTGCGTTTCAGTATTGTTGTCTCAGATGTATGGAGTTCTCTCTCTGGTCTATGGATAAGAATAGAAGGAAATGGATGCTTTTTCCAGAAACAAGGTTTTTAAATGTCAGAAAATGTATGAGATCTTGACTGGCAATGGATAAAAGAGAACAATGAGAACAATTGTCTGACCGTCGCCTGAAGCAATATACCCTCCTCCATGTTGTCGCCTTGTGATAAGGGGCTTACATTACACCTCCCTGGGAACGGTGAGAGTTGCCTTCGCCCCTTTTCATGCCCCTGGGTGTTGTACATGCTAAATGGCACCAACGTAGGGTTCTTGTAAGTCAACGGACCCCCTGCTGGATGGGCCCCTAAATGGATGGTTGGGTGTCCAGGCTGGGGCGAAAGAGAGAATGGGGTCGTTGCACCAATGTCGGAGAATGGACGAGACAGTAGGACTCCCCTTTTAAAAAAGGTGAGCACCACTTTGAATGAGGCACCCCCTTCCTGTGCTGAACGTGCTTGGCCGCCCTGGTAGGTGGTATTCCTTGGCTCCAGGTCCCAGACTTTTAGAATTGATGCTGTATGGAAAATGAACCTACCTCTCTTACCCAGGCTCCTGGAGTGGGCGACCAGGCCTCCGAGTCGGACTGTAATGAAAGACCGGGCTCTGTAGCTCCCGCTACATCGGGCCCAGACCAAGCTACTTCATTGACCCTCCCGACTACCCCTCTCTACTCCCTTCCCACCTCTGTGGCGCGGTTGAGACCCGAGCCCCCAGTGCTGACCACCTCATCACCTGGAGCGGCTCCTTCTCTCATTGTAACAACTGTGTCTTTTACCCCTCCTCTCACTGGGGGTGTGCTCGGCACCGACCCCCACAGACGCACTCGCACGATTCCTTCCAGTGTTAATATATTCAACGTCTTGTTTGGTCTTGCTACATGGATTAAATACTTTGATCTCAACCATCTGGATTCTATGCGTCCTGACGATTTCTTCATCCAAAAGCACCTCGTTGTTTTAATGGTGTTATGACCCCAGGTAGCCTGGAGGAACGAGTCTACCTGATGAGAGTTATTTTGCTCAAATAAGGTGAGAGTGGGGAGTCACGGCAGCTCGAGTAGGGTGTGTACTCAAGACAACGAGGCCAGTTTAGGAGCCGTACCCCTAATTAAAGGTGGCGCTGAACCCCTCTCCAAGATTAAGAAACGTACAGGGTTATCACCCAGGTAATTACAAGCACTCCAATATACATTGCTGGTCGACCAACGGTAGCAGGACTGTGGTTGCCGAGGTCGGCTGTTTTTGTCAGGGAGTGACTGGAGTCTCTGTTTGCTTGTATGCAAGTAACAGTCTGGTGCAATGACCAGCACTATTTTTTTACAATCCCCAACCCTCCTCGATAGTGGATACCCCTGTTTACCCGGTTAAATGCAAGTATTGACACTGTTATCCTCCTGCACCATATTGCGACTGGTGTTAGGGACCTGAAATACTGCCACGAGGACATTAAGCATATCCTTGAAGCCCAAGGCCATTGTCCTCCAGGTTGGTTCGTTCACTCTACCCCTTCGTGATCGTTGTCATCAGCCTCTTTGTGTTGTGAAGATCACTTTGATAGTAGGACCCTTCTGCCTTCTATAATTCTTGCTGGTGCCAGATGCTCCGTTCAGGAGTATAATTCACTCTCCTAGACAATGCAATATGTGCTCGAAATTTGGGCATGGTGCCCTCTAATGCACAAGTGCAGTGCCTCTAATGCACAAGTCTCTATGCCCTATGTGTGGAGACTTGGGTCAATAAAACGATTTTTGATTGATTGTTGCCGCCAGAGGCGGCTAGTATATTGTGCACCCCATACTCATTCTGTGAGCGATAGCACAAAAATCATTACAGAGGGCACAAACGGTCTTTATCAGACCTCATCTTAGATTATTACATAAACAATTTCATCTATCCTTCACACCTTATAGTTATAATGTCAGCCAGCTACAAAGAAAGTGCTATTTCAAGAGCTATATATTTACAGTAGGTCATTATACATTAAGGTAGGTCATATCGCTAATACATAATAGTTTGACCAATGGAGATATTACAGAGTCATAGGGGAGCTTCAGTTTATTATTAGTCTTTACAATACACTACTTTTTTCTGAATCTTATATGTCGTTTATCTACTGGAAGCGAAATATGGATACAGTGCAAGGATTTCAGGTAATTTATCCATGGTAATAAGATAGGTTGCCATATCATATAGAGTGAGCTTAGATTTATCTCTAAATGGCTCAATTTTACTACAATCCAACATATAGTGTTCGTGTGTGTGTCCCTGTCTTTGTCCACACACTTTATACTTTACTTCATCTAGATCCCTATACAATTCGAACTGCCAGAGATACTTGTAACCAAGTCTTATACGAGCTGTGACAACATCTGCTAGTTTACTGACTTTGTTACTTGCCCCATACACATGTTTTACTTCACACATTTTAGTGTGATGAACAATGGACCTACTAGTTCCAGTTTGCACTGTTCTACTTTCTTCAAATTCATCCAGGAGTTCTCGTCTAATGACACTTTAAAGGGACCTATTTGATAACTCAAAATTACTGCAATCTTTATTTACTGCAGCCTTAGCAAGGGCGTCAACTTTGTCATGTTCCTGCATGCCAATGTGAGAAGGAATCCACAACATTTTTATATTTACCCTCTAACTAAGTATTCTTATATACCTACGTCTAGCTTCCAAGACAACCACGTTATTACTAGAGTGCAAACTGTTTATTGCTAGTAGTGAGGAAAGGGAGTCGAAAATAATTAAGCTGTCTACTTCAGTGTTGTCAATAATTTCGAGTGCTACCAGTATTGCTACCAACTCAGCTTGCATTGTGGATGCCCAGTTACTAATTCGGATATCCCTTTGAATTGTGCTGCCATCGGGCTGATGAGCAATAACAGCACTTCCTGCCCTCCCTGTACCTGTATTGAGTGATCCGTCAGTGTATTTGGTCTGTGCTATGTTGTTTTCAGCTTGTATATTGTGAATGTGTTCTATGGTGGAAAAAATGAAAAATGAAGCACTCAGAATTATACTTGGCTGTCCTATAACTTCCAAAGTTCTCAACAAGCGGAAAGAATTAAATATACTTAGCATTCGAGATAGAATATTTGAAATTAATCTTATGATTGGACTAAAGCTTCTGCGTGATAACAAAAACAACATTGTGTCAGTTGCACTGTTAGAACACATACGAAATGGAACCAGCGAGTCTAAATGGATTCAAAGAATAGCCACTCATATCAAAATGATGGGACTGCACGATATATATATAGATAAAAGAGTACAGCACTTCCTTCCACCCTGGCAGATAGTACCTTTTGACATCCTGACGCCTGCATACCCCACCAAGAAACTAATCACAAATAACCCTCATGCTCAGCTTCCTGCTAAATTCAGCATCACTAAGACGAAATGCTCTTCTTCCCAGGCTCACTGCATCAGTTGCGGTGACACCCACCCTATCTCCTCCTGTGCATGTATGCACTACAAATTTGAGGAAGCCATCCTCAATTTGAAGCACTTTGGTCGTTTGTCTTTTCCTCAGGCGACACCAAGTACGCTGTCTCTCATCTTTCGCTAGCATATCTTATGCTCATGTGTTGCGTTCCACCTTTCTTTGCCCTTCCCTTCTTTCTCAGTCTGAACCGTTGCCAGGCCTTGGACCCAGACATACCCACCGCCTCCTCCCCTGCTCCTTTACGTTCAGAACCAAGGGCTCCTCCTCCTGGTTCTTCATCTAGTGTTTCCTTCCTTCCCAGTCTGCCGTGTCTTCTTCCCCCAAAAAATGCTGAGGGAGAGATGCGGTAAGATGTTGGATTGGAGGAGGTGCACAAAGATGTTGAAGGTGAAGAGGTGGCGGAAGATGTTGGAGGGGGAGAGGGCTGAAAGATTTTGGAAAGGGAGAGGTGCCGGAAGATGTTGTATGGGAGAGGAGCTGAGAGAGGTTGGAAAGGGATGTTGGAGGGGAAGAGTTGCGGGAACATTTTGGGGCGGAGAGGTACAGGAAGATGTTGGGGGAGGTAAGAAAAGTTGTAGTATGGGGGAAAGGTGCCAAAAGATGTTGCTGGGGAGTCTTGTGGGAAGATATGGGAGGGGAAGATGTGTGGGAAGATATTGGAAAAGGAGAGGTGCGGGAAGAGGTTGGACGGGTAGAGGTGGGAAGATGTTGGAGGGGTAGAGGAGCGAAAAGATGTTGAAGTTGAAGAGGTGCCGGAGGATGTTGGAGGGTGAGAGGTACTGGAAGATGTTGTAAGGGCAAAGGTGCGGGAAGATGTTGGAGGGTGAGAGGTGCTGAAAGAGATTGGGAATGAAGTGCGGAAAGAAGTTGGAGGTGGGAAAGGTGCGAGATGTTTGGGGTTGGAGAGCTGCGGGAAGATGTTGGTGGTGGAGAGGTCCGGGAAGAGATTGGAGGGGAAGAAATGCGGGTAGATGTTGAAGGAGAGAGGTAAAGGAAGATGTTGAATTGGAAGAGGTATTGGAAGATGAAAGGGGATGAAGAAGTGTGGGAAGATATTGGGAGCGAGCGTGGAGAGGTGCGGGAAGATGTTGGAGGGGAGAGGTGCGAAAAGATGTTGGAAGGGGAAGATGTTGTGAGGAGAAGTGTGGAAAGATGTTGTGAGAAGTTGGACGAGAAGATGTCGGAGGAGGAGAGACGTGAGACGATGTTGGATGGGGAGAGGTACTGGAAGATGTTGGAGGGGTAGAGATGCGGGAAGATGTTGGTGGGGGAGAGGTACTGGAAGATGTTGGAAGGGGAGAGGTGACGGGAAGATGTTGGAGAGGAGAGGTGGGAAGATGTTGAAGATTGAGAGTTGCGGGAAGATGTTGAAGGGGAGTGGTGTGGGATTAGGTTGGATTGGGAGAGGTGCGGGAAGATGTTGAGAGGTTGGAGAAGTGCGAGAAGATGTTGGGGGTGGATAGGTGCTGGATGATACTGGGGAGTTGAGAGGTGTGAGAAGATGTTGGAGGAGGTGGAAATGTGCGGGAAGATGTTGGAGGAGGTGGAAAGGTGCGGGAAGATGTTGGAGGGCGGGGGTAGAGAGGTGCGGGAAGATGTTTGAGGGGAAGAGATGCAGGAAGATGTTGGAGGGGTAAAAAGGTGAGGGAAGATGTTGGAGAGGGGGAGAGGTGCGGGAAAGATGTTGGAGGGGGAGAGGTGTTAGAAGATGTTGGAAGGTATGGAGGATATTAGATGATGTTGAAGGGGAGAAGTGAGGGAAGTTGTTGGAGGGAAAGACGAGAGGGAAGATGTTAGATGGGGAGAGGTGCGGGAAGAAGTTGGAGGTTGGAGAGGTGCCGGAAAATGTTGGAGGAGGAGAGGTGAGGTAAGATGCTGTGGGGGAGCAAAGGTGTAGGAAGATTATGGGAGGTGGAGAAGTGCGGGAAGATGTTGCAGGTGAAGAGATACGTGAAGGTGTTGGAGGAAAAGAGGTATGGGGAAGATATTGGAGGGGGAGAGGTGCTGGATGATGTAGGATTGGGAGAGGTGCGGGAAGATGTTGGGGAAGGAGAGGTGCTGGCAGATGTTGAGAGGTTGATAGGTGCGGGAGGATGTTGGGGGGTTGAGAGGTATGGGAAAGGTTGAGTTGGAGGGGGGTGGAAAGGTGCGAGAAGATGTTGGAGGGGGTTAGATGCGGGAAGTTGAGAGAGTTGCAGGAAGATCCTGGAGGTGCTGGAAATTGTTGGAGAGAGAGGGAGAGGTGCGAGATGTTGTTGTTGTGAGAGGTGCGTGGAGAAAAAGGAGGAGGGGAGATGTGGGAAGATATTGAAGGGGTTGAGGTATGGGAATATGTTGTAGTGTAGAGGGAGAAGTGTGGGAAGATGTTGGAGGGGTTGAGGTATGGGAATATGTTGTAGTGTAGAGGGAGAAGTGTGGGAAGATGTTGGAGGGGTTGAGGTATGGGAATATGTTGTAGTGTAGAGGGAGAAGTGTGGGAAGATGTTGGAGGGGTTGAGGTATGGGAATATGTTGTAGTGTAGAGGGAGAAGTGTGGGAAGATGTTGGAGGGGTTGAGGTATGGGAATATGTTGTAGTGTAGAGGGAGAAGTGTGGGAAGATGTTGGAGGGGTTGAGGTATGGGAATATGTTGTAGTGTAGAGGGAGAAGTGTGGGAAGATGTTGAAGGGGTTGAGGTATGGGAATATGTTGTAGTGTAGAGGGAGAAGTGTGGGAAGATGTTGGAGGGAGAAAGAGGCATGAAGATGCTGTAAGGAGAGGTGCGGGAAGACGTTGGATGGGAAGAGGTGTAGGAGCATGTTAGGTGCGGGTGAGATGTGGGAAGATGTTGGAGGGGAAGAGGTGCGGAAAGTTGTTGGAGGGGGAGAAGTGCGGGAAGATTTTGGAAGGGGAAACGTGCGAGAAGATGTTAGAGGTGGAGAGGTGCGGGAAGGTGTTGGTGGAAAAGAGGTGCAAGGAAATGTTGGAGAAAAGAGGTGCGGGAAGATGTTGGGGAGAAGTGCGGGAAGATGTTGGATGGGGAGAGGTGCGGGAAGATTTTGGGGGGTGGGGTTGATAGGTGCGGGAGGATGTTTGGAGATTTAGAGGTATGGGAAGATGTTGGACGGGGTGGCAAGGTGCAGGAAGATGTTCGTGGGGTGGAGGTATGGGAAGAGGTATGGGTTTAGAGGTATGGGAAGATGTTGGATGTTGGACGGGGTGGCAAGGTGCAAGATGTTCGTGGGGTGGAGAGGTGCGGGAAGATGTTGTAGTGGTAGGAGAGATTAGTGTTGTTCTAATAGTTGTCAACTATTAGAACATCTCTAATAGTTGACTTATGCTTTGTGAGTGATGTGCTTAGGTACATTTAGTGGAATTTGGGGTTTTGGTTGGGATAATTTGGATGAATTTAGCTAAAGTTGTGTTAGGATAGGTTAGTTAAGTCTGGCTTGGTAGAATTGATAAAAGAAAAACACATCTGTATATGAAAATAGCTAGATGGACACAGCACTAGCTCTATGATATGGTACTGGGAACTGGGTATGTTGTGTCAAGACTGGATGTCAGATATCGGAAATATACATTAAATTTGATGGAATAGGTGAGAATGTGAGTACAACGGAGTTTGGCTGTGCTATGATACAAAACATTTTTGGGGTGTATTTGGTGTAAATTGTCTTGAATTAGGTTGAATTTAGGTGGAACAGCAAAAATTTGCCCAATTTTAATCAAATCTGTCTTTGGATATGCCAGGTCAGGTTAGGTGAGGTTGTGTAAGGTAGGATGGAATAGGTGAAAACTTGAGGTAAAATGGGCTTTGGCTGTGCTATGATACAAAACATTTTGAGTAAATTTAGTGTAAATTGTCTTAAATTAGGTTGAATTTAGGTGGGACAGCATAAATTTTTCCAATTTTAATCAAATCTGGCTTTGGATATGCTAGGTCAGTGTAACGGGGGCCAACATTTAACCTCATTACTGGTTAAATGCTGGTCGTTATTGAAGAAAAGAATTAATTAAGTATATACAGAAACCATAGTTCTGCTGAGTAATCTTCAGTACAATTCCTCGAGATCTAGACGTTTGACCATTTAGATATCACGAACTGAGAGACACTGTATCCTCTATGTTAAACTGCAAACTCTGAACTTCACCGCCACCACCTGCTATGTCTAAGTAAATCTCTCAATTGATGGAAAGCAGGATACCATCAATTAAACGTACCACGAAATTCTATCCCCAATTAAATGAAAAGGAGGGATAAGCTTTACGTTAATGTGGAAATTAAATGAAAGGGGTTATCTTTTTAATTAAGAAAATGCTTGTTGACTTGAGGAAATGAGGAAACTAGGTGTAGGCATGAGGCTTGTGTTCATCAGTAAAATAAACATGGAGAAATTCCACCAAACACAATAAATTCTATAACTATTTATTAAACCGGGGGGCATTGTCATAGGCATCAAAATAATATTTAGAACATACCCTAACGAAAGCCCTACTGAACGGAGGCAATGTAAACCTTATAGCCATACAAATGTGGACATCTACAGTATACTAACTCAAGAACACAGATACCTGAATACCGCAGCCTGGCCTGATGTTCCGCCGGCTCTAGGGAGAAGGTCATGTTTCCCAGTTGATGTTTTGTTGTTGTTAAAGACTTGCTACTTGGAACAAAAAGTTCCAAGTAGCTCGGGCTATGGTGAGCCCGTGCTGGTCAGTCTACACTAAATAAAGCTCGTTCCACCAAGGCCTGCCTGACCGCCCCGTGGCTAGTTGCCAGATTAATCTATGAAAATGATTCTTAACTAAAATCTAGTATTATCACTAAAGGTGACTTCTAATTCCAAAACAAATGGGAATTATCTAAATACTCGAACCAGGTTAATTACAATATTCAGTAGCACTTGTATTAACTTATTTTACATGATTTAACAAATGAATTGGTAGGTATCTATTTTCCAGTGCCAACACATGTGTCTTACATATATAAATCTTACTGACGTCAACCATCTCTTTGATACCATCCCAGACTTATTCCTTATTCTCAATTACATTCACTTTTAACATAAGAACTTAACCATGACTGATAATTCCTCCTACTCCTAAAATACATTTATAATATTCCTAGTTTGCAGACACGTCACGGGAGGCAGTTGGCGCCACCGTTTTCTACACTAATCCCTAGGGAATGCGTTAGGCTACCAGTCAGGTCACCTCCCAACTCACTACCAACTTCCAATGTTTAAATCTATGAACTTCCTATATTGCAGTTCTACTATTACATCAGGTTAGGTGAGGTTGTGTAGGGTAGGACAGAATATGAGAAAATGTTGGTAAAAATGTGCTTTGGCTGTGCAGTCATAAAAAATATTTGTGTATATTTGATGGAATTGGCTTAAATTAGGTTGAATTTAGGTGGGATCGCTTAAATTTTGCTAACTTTAATCAATTCTGGCTTTGGATATGCTAGGTCAGGTTAGGTGAGGTTGTGTAGGGTAGGATATATAATATGTTAAGGGTAATGAACTAGCATGTTCATAAAATAGTGTAAATTTACCTATTTGAGGTTGGAGCTATTGCTAACTCATGTAATGGATGGATAGAGGTAACATAAGCTTGTATGTGAGGATATGGGATGCCTATATTTAGCTAGTTTAGCTTTTGTTAGGTAGAATTTGGTTAAATTTGTGTAGTATAAATATATTTTTTGCTAGCTTTAGATGAATTTAGGTTTTAATAGGATGTATTTTTGATAGGATATTGTAAATTTTCTTTAATTATCATAAGAAATTACTGACTTCACCTAACCCCACCCATCCTAACCTATCATAACTAAGGCTAGAACCAATAAGTCTGTTGGAGGGTTTGCTTAAATAAATATGGGCGACATGATTGAAGAGGATGTAACAAGGGGGTATTAATAAGGCATTAAAAATAATGGACATATGCCAGATGAATAGTTTAGCACTGTTAATGTTGAAACATTAATGGAAAATGTATTGCATTTTTTGTATATTGAGCTCATGGGAAGTAATTATCAGAAAGAAGACACCAAACCGGGAAGGCTATGTAGCACCATGAAATGTGCGGAATAATCAGAGGGCGCTAAATATCACTAAGGATGCCAATACGAGAACAGAAACGCCTTAGGCGAACGATATCAAAAGTATCCGATTCACCAAGAATTCTATCGAGGGACAAGTGACCGCGAGGGACGGTCGGAAAGCAAGACACACGCTCGTCCTGGAAGTCAGGACATTCAACAAGGATTTGCACGACTTTAAGAGAGACAACGCAATTTGGACAATAAGGAGGTGGGCTGCGCTCCATTAAGTGACCGTGAGTTAAGTGAGTATGGACAAGATGCAACCACGCTAGATCCATTTCCCGCCGCTGGTTATGATGGAAGGAGGAAGGCCACGGGGACACGCAAAGCTTAAGAGTACGCAGTTTGTTACCAACAACAGAAGACCAACAACCCTGCCAACTGGCAAGGATGGAGGAATGAATAACCGGATAAAAGTCGGAAAAAGGAATACCTTTATGGGAAACGGGACAAGAGCGGATAGCCTCTCTAGCGGCAGTATCCGCATGCTCATTTAAAGTAACACCAACATTGCTGGGAACCCAGCACAACTCCACGGATTTAAATTAACTAGAGATAAGAAACAGCCAATGTTGAATCTCGACGACAACGGGATGGACAGGATTACAGGACCTGAGAGCCATGAGGGCCCTACGAGAGTCAACGACAATCACAAACGAGGATTAACAACGAGAAAGCAGGAGACGGAGAGCATGGAGAATAACATAAAGCTCCGCTGTGAAGATGCTAGTCTCCGAAGGAAGACGACACATATAAGTGTGGTCAGGAAAAACAACGGAGTAGCCCACACCGTCCGCGGACTTAGACCCATCGGTGAAGATGGAAACGGAGCGGGAGTGTGAAGAAAAGTGCTCAAGAAAAAGGCGTTTCAGAACCGTAGGAGGCGTCAAAGCATTAATAATGCGGGTCAAGGATGTACAGATCTTCGGAAGGGGGACCCTCCACGGGGGCAAGGAAGGAACAATATGAGGAGAAATATGAGAGAGACGAATGGAAAGAGAGAGGCCTGTAAGCGAGATAGCCGGACAGAAAGAGGGAGGTGGTGAAGAGGAACAGGAACTACATGAGGGGTAAAAGTCAAAGCACGACAGAGACGAGAGGAACAATGTTGCAAGGACTGTGCCAGAAAGCGAAGACAGTAGCGATCACGGAGGTCCTGAAGAGATAGGAAACCAGTGTCGACATACTAGCTGAGGGCGGGAGTCGAACGAAAGGCACCAGAGCCGAGGCGCAACCCAGCATGGTGTAAAGCATCAAGACGGAGAAGAATAGAAGGAGAAGCGGACGAGTAAGCAGGGCAACCATAATCAAGTTTAGACAGGACGAGTGAGGAATGTAGAGAGAGGAGCGTACGCTTATCCGCCCCCCAAGAAGTATAAGACAAAACCTTAAGAAGGGAAAGGACCTTAGAGCAATCAACGCAGAGGTAAGAGATATGGGCTGACCAAGACAAAAGAGTGTCAAAGATTAACCCCAGAAGCTTACCGTAATCCTTGTACACAAGGGGATGTCCATAAAGAGACAAAGAGGGACGAAGAATGGCACGCTTCCGAGTAAAAGTCATAACACAAGTCTTAGACGCAGAGAACTTGAAGCCATGATCGGTGGCCCAAGACGATATGGCATCAATTGCTAGTTGAAGCCGCCGTTGAAGGAGAGGGGAATCATCACCCCGACAGCAAAGGATAAGATCGTCTACATAGAGAGCGGAAAAGACGCCAGAAGTAAGTAAGTAATTATCAAAAGAAGGCACCAAACCGGGAAGGCTATGTAGCACCATCAAATACGCAAAATAATCAGAGGGCGCTAAATATCACCAAGGATGCCAATACGAGAACAAAAACGCATAAGGCGAACGATATCAAAAGTATCCGAGTCACCAAGAATTCTATCGAGGGACAGGTGACCGCGAGGGGCGGTCGGAAAGCAAGACACACGCTCGTCCTGGAAGTCAGGACATTCAAGAAGGACATGCACGACCGTAAGAGGGACAATGCAACTAGGACAATAAGGAGCAGGGCGGCGCTCCATCAAGTGACCATGGGTTAAGCGAGTATGGCCAATACGCAACCTCGCTAGAGCTGTTTCCCACCGCCGGTTACGGTGGAAGGAGGACGGCCACGAGGAAACACAACATTTAAGAGTACGTAGCTTGTTACCAGTAACAGACAACCAAGAAGCCTGCCAACGGGTAAGGACTGAGGAATGGATAACCGGGTAAAAGTCGGAATACGGAATGCCTTTACGAGAGATGGGACAAGAGCGGACAGCTTCCTTAGCGGCAGCATCCGCACGCTCATTTAAAGACACGCCAATATGGCTGGGAACCCAACAAAACTCAACCGACTTAAATTTACTGTGAACGAGAAACAGCCAATGCTGGATCTCGACAACTACCGGATGAACTGGATTAAAGCACCCGAGAGCCATGAGGGCACTACGAGAGTCAACAACAACCACAAAGGAAGACTGACAACGAGAAAGCAGGAGACGAAGAGCATAGAGAATAGCATAAAGTTCCGCTGTAAAGATGCTAGTCTCCGGAGGCAAGCGACACATATAAGTGCGATCAGGAAAAACAACAGAGTAGCCAACACCGTCCGCTGACTTAGACCCATCGGTGAAGACAGAAACGGAGCGGGAGTGAGAAGAAAAGTGCTCGAGGAAAAGGCGTTTTAGAACTGTAGGAGGGGTAAAAGCTTTAGTGATACGAGTCAAGGATGTACAAAACCGCGGAAGAGGGACCCTCCACGGGGGCAAAGAAGGAACAACACGAGGAGAAACATCAGAAATACGAACGGAAAGAGAATCCTGCAGGCGAGATAACCGGACAGAAAGAGGGAGGTGGTGAAGAGGAACAGGAACCGCAGGAGGGGTAAAAGTTAAAGCACGACAGAGACGAGAGGAAGGATGTTGCAAGGACCGCGCAAGATAGCGAAGACAGTAGCGATCACGGCGGTCCTGGAGAGACAGGAAGCCAGTGTCAACATACAAGCTAAGGACAGGAGTCGAACGAAAGGCACCAGAACTGAGGCGCAACCCAGTATGGTGCAAAGCATCAAGACGGCGAAGAGTAGAAGGAGAAGCAGACGAGTAAGCAGGGCAACCATAATCGAGCTTAGACAGGACGAGAGAGGAATGTAAAGCAAGGAGAGTGCGCCTATCTGCCCCCCAAGAAGTATGGGACAAGACCCGAAGGAGGGTAAGGGACTTAGAGCACTCAACACGGAGGTAAGAGATATGGGGAGACCAAGACAAACGAGTGTCAAGGAATAACCCCAAAAGCTTCGCGGAATCTTTGTATTCAAGGGGATGACCATAAAGTGACAAAGAGGGACGAAGAACAACCCGTTTCCGCGTAAAAGTCATGGCACAAGTCTTAGAAGTAGAGAACTTGAAGCCATGACCTGTGGCCCAAGACGACACGGCATCAATCGCAAGTTGAAGCCGGCGTTGAAGGAGAGGCGAATCATCACCCTGACAACAAAGGGTAAGATCATCGACATAGAGAGCGGAGAAGACACCAGAAGGAAGAGAGGAAAGAAGACCATTGAGGGCAACCAGAAAAAGAGTAGTGCTCAGAACACTACCCTGGGGCACACCTTCGTATTGCTGAAAAGAGGGAGAGAGAGCGGTACCAAGGCGCACCCGAAAGGAACGACGAGAGAGGAAGCTGCGGAGAAAGAGAGGGAGATGACCACGAAGGCCAAAAGAATGAAGTTGAGATAGGATATGATAACGCCAAGTGGTGTCGTAAGCCTTTTCTAGGTCAAAAAGGACGGCAACAACGGAGGTCTTCGCAGCAAAAGCAGTACGTATATAGACCTCCAAGTTCACCAGGACATCTGTCGTGCTGCGGCACTTGCGGAAACCAAATTGAGAAGGGGAGAGGAGGTGATGGTGTTCCAGGAACCACATCAGACGAACGTTAACCATACGTTCAAAGAGTTTGCAGACACAACTTGTGAGAGCAATAGGGCGAAAGTCCTTAGGGGAAGTACCCAGAGACCCCGGTTTGCGAACAGGGAGGACAACGGCATCGAGCCAGTCCTCAGGGACTGACGACGACTCCCAGATCCGATTATACAGACTCAGTAAATACTGAGACGTGCTCGGAGGGAGATGGCGAAGCATCTCATAATGAATACCATCGGAGCCCGCCGCCGTAGAACCGCAGAGGGCCAGGGCAGAACGAAGTTCAGAGAGAGAGAAGGGATCATTATAGGGAAGCTGAAGATGAGTGCAGAAATCTAAAGGACGAGACTCAAGGACAGGTTTACGAAGAAGGAAAGATTGGGGAAGATGAAGACCAGAGCTAACAGAAGAAAAGTGGGAACCCAGTTCGGAAGCGACCTGCAACGGGTCCGCCACAAGAGTATCATGGAGGTGAAGGACCGGTGAAACATCGGGAACGAACTTACCCGCTATCTTGCGGATACGCTTCCAGATCTGGGCCAGAGGGGTTTCGGACGTAATTGTCGAGACATAAGATGCCCAACATTCACGTTTAGCCGTACGGATGGCCCTACGGGCCACCGCACTCGCTTTCCGAAAGAAAAGAAAAGAATCGGTCGTCTGCCTACGGCGGTGCTTCTTCCAGGCTGCACGCTTACAGCGGACAGCCCGAGCACAGTCCGCATTCCACCAGGGAACGCACTTCCGTGGACCCCGAGAGGAAGAGCGAGGAATAGAGCGGAGGGCAGCGTCGAAGACAGTGTCATGAAAAAGGAGGAGAGCGCGAGAGAGGGGCAGAAGGGAGAGGTCAGAGAGAGTAGCACTGAGGGAAAATAGGGTCCAGTCCGCCTTAGCAATCTGCCACCTAGGGAAAGAGAGGGAAGGGCGAAAAGAGAAAAAGGAAACAAGGATGGGGAAATGATCACTTCCATGGAGGTCATCAAGAACCTGCCATGTGAAATCTAAGTAAAGAGAAGAAGAGCAGAGAGAAAGATCAAGACAAGAAAGGGTGCGAGTTCGAGAGTCCAAATGAGTGGGCTCACCAGAATTCAGAAGAGACAGGGAAGAAGAGAGGAGAAACGGCTCAAGGAGGCGACCCCGGGTATTCGTCAGAACGTCACCCCAAAGAGAATGACGACAATTGAAGTCACCCAGCAGGAGCACAGGCTCCGGCAAGGAGTCTAGGAGGTGTTTCAAATCAGGAAGAGAGAGCGGGACACTCGGGGGGAGATAAATGGAACAAACTGTGTACCATTTCCCCACAAAGATACGAGCAGCAGAACAATGGAGAGGCGAAGGAAAAAGTAAAGGAACAAAGGGAACATCAGCCCGAATCAAGAGAGCAGAAGAATTAGAAGCCCCAGCAATGGCTGGGGGGGGGAGAGAAAGGAATAGCCACGAAAACGACCAGGACGAGCACCAAGCATCGGCTCCTGGAGACAGACACAAAGGGGCGAAAACCGCGAAACCAGAAGTTGGAGTTCGAGGAAATTGGCGTAATAACCTCGAACGTTCCATTGAAGAATGGACAACGACGAGAAGAGAAAGGACAAAAACAGAGAACAAGGAAGAAACAAAGGCGAAAGACCAACAGAGCACGTCAAAGAATATCAGGGTCGGGATCAGGGTCAGCAAAGTCAGGGTTAGGGGGCATGGGTAAACTGAGCAAAGACGGAGGGAAGGAAACGGGAGAACAGATCAGAGGTGGGCGGGCAGGGTCCGGAGGAGGAGGAGGAGGAGGAGACAACGGAGAGGAGCAGTCAAGGACAGCAGCAGGAAGAGGGGGAGTAGAAAGAGAGGAGCGCACCCCAGCAAGAGCAGCAACCGAAAGGGAAGCAGGGGCCAAAGAAACCTCCATAGCAGGAACAGGGGGCGCAAGCACTGAAACGGGAGGGGAAGGAGCAACAGAGCCAGAAGGAGGAGCTGAGGAAGAAAGCGAAGCCTTCTTACCCGCCGGGGAAGAGGAAGGAGAGGAGCCAGGCTTACGCTTCTGACTTAAAGAGACCGGTGTCCCAGCAACTACGTACCGGGCAACGGATTCCAGTGTCTCAACAGGAGAAGCCGAACGAGAGCACACACGACGGCCGTTAGGAGAGCGATGGACATCCGCCCGCACCAACAGGCGGCGGGGAGAGCCGATAGATGGAGGAAGAGGATGGGAAGGAGGATCGGAGGGGGACGAGGAAGGAGACACAGAAGACACGACAGACCGGGTAGAAGGAAGGGGAACCCCAGACAGAGGACCAGGAGGAGGATCCTTCGGGAGAGAACCCAAAGGGACAGAGGAGGGGGCAGTGGGCGCATCAGGGTCCAAGGCCTGGAAACGGTTGTGAGTCTGAGGAAGGCGGGAAGGACGAGGAGAGGAAGAGCGCAACACGCGAGCATAAGAGATATTAGCATAAGGCGGGAGCCGGCGAACCGGGCGCCTCGCCTCAGGAAAAGATAAACGCTCCCGGTGATTCAAGTTGAGGACGGCTGCCTCAAGCTTGTAATGGACACACGCACGGGAGAAGGTAGGATGGGCCTCACCGCAGTTGAGGCAACGAGCCTGGGGAGAAGCGCACTCCGACTTAGAGTGACCTTCGCCACCACACAAAGGACAGAGAGAGACAGTCCCGGAGCAGCGGAGGGCACCATGCCCAAACCTCCAGCACTTGTTGCAGAGCCGAGGAGAAGGAATGTACTCCTGGACAGAGCACCTGGCACCAGCAAGAATGACAGAGGGTGGAAGGGTCCTACCATCAAAGGTAATCTTCACAACCCGGAGGGGTTGACGGCGACTACCACGAGGGGGACGAGTAAACGTGTCCACCTGGAGAATAGAATGGCCCTGGGCAGCGAGGATATGTCGAATATCGTCGTGGCAGTCGCGTAGGTCCCGAACACCGGTCGCAACA
Organism: Procambarus clarkii; assembly: GCF_040958095.1. Taxonomy (NCBI): domain Eukaryota; kingdom Metazoa; phylum Arthropoda; class Malacostraca; order Decapoda; family Cambaridae; genus Procambarus; species Procambarus clarkii. The sequence continues at coordinate 19,910,368 of NC_091170.1, forward strand.
TGGGGCGGGAGCAAAATAGTGCCAACACTGGCATTCAACTGAACGTTCTTCGAGACCCGAACGGGGGTCTCGCCAAGGCAGGATAAGGCAGCCAAGCGGGAAGCAGCATCCTGAGAAGGAGCAGCAACGACACGTGTACCGAGACGAGTGGGGTTGAAAGTAATGGAGGCATCCACGGAATCAATGAGATGTCGATGGAGGGAGAAATCGTCAGGAGGCGCAGAATCAAGAGGGAGGAGATCAAAATATTTGGCCCACGAAGCGGGACCAAACAAGGCTTGATAGGTAGCAGAACTGGAAGGAATCGAGCGAGGGCGGCCGTGACGAAGACGGCGGTGAGAACCCCCAGAGAGAGAGGGGTTAAAAGGCGCAGTAGTTACAACTAGAGAAGGAGCCACGCCAGGGGACGAGGTAGTCACCACTGGGGGCTTGGGGCTCGACCCAACCACAGAGGAGGGAGGGGAGCCAGAGGAAGGAGTCAGAGAGGCCAAAGGAGGAGCAAGGTCGGGGCCCAATGCAGCGGAGGCTACAGAGCCCGGTCTTCCAATACGGACCGACTCCGGGGCTTGGTCGCCCACCCCACGAGCCTGAGAAGGTAAACCAGAAGAAGCCGAAGCAGGGGTAATCATCTTGACGAAAGAAAGAATTCACTCACGAATGAGCCCCCACACCCACCATGGAGCCACAATTAGAGGCAGGACACCCAACAAGAAGCTATCGCCGATCTTGTCGGGGCCTCCTAGGGGTGCGTCGCGAGTATACGCCCCACAAACGCCACCTTAAGAAACCGACAGTCCGTCGAGATCGGGTTCAGTGACGAAGTGGGGATTGACAATAAAAGGTTCCCCTCGCTCTCGACGTCGGGTACTGCAGTTCTACGGGTGCATGAGTATGCCTCCTCAAGCACCCGGGCGTCAAAATAGAAGAAGTCCAAGGGAAGAACCAGAACGAGCAAATGGTCGGTAGGAAACGGCAAGCAGATAGGAGAAGAGGGGGGAGAAAAACGAAACAGAAGGAAAAGGAAAAGATGCCCAGCAGAATTGGAGAGGACGGCAGCAGGAGCACAAGGCTAGAAAAGGACAGAGGACCGCCCCAAGGAGCATCACACTCCGGCAGCCGCCCACTAAGCCCCCACACGGCGACAACGAGCTGAGCGGGGAGGGGGAAAGACGCCAGAAGGAAGGTAGGAAAGAAGACCATTGAGAGCAACAAGAAAAAGAGTAGTGCTCAGAACACTACCCTCACTACCTTGGGGCACATCCTCATATCGCAGAAAAGGGGCAGAGAGAGTGGTACCAAGCCTCACTCGAAAGGAACGACGAGAGAGGAAACTTTGGAGAAAATGAGGGAGATTCCCACGAAAGCCAAAAGAATGAAGTTGGGACAGAATATGATATCGCCAGGTAGTGTCTTAAGCCTTTTCCAGGTCAAAAAGGACGGCAACAACGGAGGTCTTCGCAGCAAAAGCAGTACGAATATAGACCTCCAAGATCACCAGGACATCTGTTGTGCTGCGGCACTTGCGGAAACCAAATTGAGAAGGAGAAAAGAGGTGATAGTGCTCTAATAACCACATCAGACGAACGTTAACTATACGTTCAAAGAGCTTGCAGACACAACTCGTGAGAGCAATAGGGCAGAAGTCCTTGGGGATGACCCCGAGAGACTCTGGTTTCTGAACAAGGAGGACAACATCGAACCAGTCCTCAGGGACTGACGACGACTCCCAGACCCGATTAAACAGTAAATACTCAGTAAATACTGAGACGTGCACGGAGGGAGATGGCGAAGCATCTTATGATAAATGCCATCGGAGCCCGCCGCTGTAGAACCGCAGAGGGCCTGGGCAGACTGGAGCTCAGAGATAGAGAAGGGATCGTTATAGGGAAGGCAGAGATAGGTACAGAAATCCAAAGGACGAGATTCAAGAAGAGGCTTACGAAGAAGGAATGAATGGGGAAGATGAGAACCAGGAGCTCATAGGAAGCCAGAAATATCATTCATATATGTGAAATTCTGACTTTTTGGGGAGTTGGTTAAACTCAGCAAATTATAAATGACCTAAACATACCTTGAAAAAAGTGTGTATTGTTTGACCAAGTAGCTGTGATTGTATTTGTACAATAGCACAATTGTTATAATTGTGCAAGTTGTGTATTAATTGTACGGGTTATGTAGTTTGCATAAAATGTATGATGATTGCAATTATGCATTGATTATATTCCCACAAATTGTGTATTGTTTGTGTAAGTTGTGTATTAATTGTACATGTTTTGTATGTGTATTTGTGAAATTGTGTAGTTGTGTATTTAATGGTATATGCGCTAGTTTTGTATTGAACATATTTGGGCTAATTGTGTAGTGCTTATATTTTGTGCAAGTTGTGAAGTAATTGTGTATATGTTGTAACTGCACTGTTTGTATTGTGTATTTGTACTGGTTGTGTATTTACATATTTGGGCTAGTTATGTATTGCATATATTTGTGCTGGATATGTACTTAATTACATTTATGCAAGTTGTGTAATAATTATGAAAGATGTGTAATAATTGTGCAAGTTGTACGTTAATTGCACATGTGTAATTGTATATGGACGAGTTGTATATATACACCTATGTATATTGATTGTCATTGTGCAAGTTGTGTAATTATATAGCAAGCTTGCTTGTATTAATTGTACAGAGATGTGTATTAAAGACAAAATTTGTGTATTGATTGGCCATGTTTCATAATCACTTTTTCTGTAAATAGTTTATTTAAGTTGTGTTTTTAATTGCTGAAGTGGAACTGATGCAACTGTATTTTTTTGCGCAAATTGTGTATTTGTGTAAGTTCTGTATATGTTATCTGAAAACAAGAGATCTTCATGAGCAAGTGTGAAAGTGCATTTTGGTTTAGGAGACAATGTGTGGGTATTTTTTGAAACGTGGTAAAATTGTGTAATTTTAGTGAAAGTGCATTTTGATTCTCTAAATGTATAAGCAATGTGCTATATTTGTGCATATACCCTATTTTGTGTAACTGTTATACTTTGAGTGTACACACAATAATCATGTAAATGGTATATTTTTGGTGTGCATCTAACATATTTTGTATGTAAATGTCATATTTTGTATGTAAATGACATATTTTGTCTATAAATGACATATTTTGTGTGTGAATGACATATTTGTGTGTAAATGATATATTTTGTGCATAAATGACATGTTTGGTGGGTAAATCAAATGGAATATTAGTGTGTTAATGCTTTGTTCGAAAATGCTATATTAAGTGTAAATGTGTGGGTGTTTTATACTGTGTGTTTTGTATTTATTGTATTTTTAGTGTAAGTACAAGTACTGCATTTTGTGTTAATGGTGTTAAAATATTATATTTTAGTGCACCTTATCACAACCTTAGCTTTTTATTAATAATTAGTAATATTTATTTCAATGGGATATATACACTCTGGTTTAACCATATGATTAGTGGGTGGGTATTTATTCATGTAATTAAAATACAATGTGTTTGAATATAATAGGGTTTTTAATAATATTTTGGACTTGCTTGAATAATATGGTTACCTTTCTGACTGGTATGCATTAATATGAATTAACAGTACAAAATTCAAGATTACTTGGGGTGAATGAGCTGTTGAGTTACTGAAATCTTGTTCTTAATAATTTTACGGATTAATATGGTATAAATTACATGTGATTAATGTTGGCTAAACCAGGCTATTCTCAATGCATGTATGGGTTGTGGAGCATGTGTAGGTATGTTTGTATGTATTTGTGACTGTCGGTTTAGAATCAAGTTAGCAAGATTATGATGTTAGAGGTCTAGGAATGATTAACCTGTAAATATTGTGGCTAGCACCCAGCCCAGTTACCAGATGAAATGCAGTGCGACATTTGGGCTGCTATTTGCTGGATATGAGGACAGTTTACTAGCCTATGAATACAGGTACTTATCCGATAAGCTGCCAGATGTACGGTAACTACTTGTGGATTATAGTACGATATCTAGCTACAGCGTTTCATAATTGTTGTTGTATTGGAAATAATCTATTCTCAAATAGATGAGGAATTTCGGTATATATCTCCTTTGCAATGAACTAGTATTGCGATTCTAAAGATATAGCATCTAAAATATTGAGCTTCCATATTTGATCTTGTTTTAAAACTAAAATGTAAACTATTATTGGAAGTGGAGTTACCTTGATTGTTTCAAGCGTAAGTTGGACATACATATGAATGAGATTGGGTGGATAAAAATAAGAGCTTCCTCGCATGGACTAATAGGCCTTCTGCAGTTGCCTTTATTCTTATGTTCTTATTACTAATAAAAGAACAACATGTATAAAATATATATTATTAAACCCCTGGTTAGGTTAGGCTTAGGGATGGCAAAATTTTCAAACCTGAAATGAGCGATGATACAATAAGCGAAAATACGAGTGGATACAAGGCATCATTGCATAGCCTGTGATTACACACAAAAACCACAATAACGTGATGCATCAAATGAACAAAGTTTTACCATGTCGTAGCTCAGTCGATTAAGGCAGCATCTAGGATGCTCTTGGTCGCAGGTTCGAATCCTCGTCACAGTCTTGTGGATTTGTTCATAGCCTGTGATGTCACTTACCAAGAAAAGTTGAGCTGCTAAGAGATTTTACCTAATGTGTTAATGAGAGGGTTGGAACCCTCTGTGGAACCGCTTGTGATGTCATGGGTGGGAGGCTAAAGCAACGTACCTCATTGGTGAATCAGACGGCGTTGGGGATGATGACGTTTCTATTAAGATTATGAGAACATAAGAAATGAAGGTAACTGCAGAAGGCGTATTTTACACATACGATGCAGCTTCAACTCAATCTACTTTATATATATGTACACTGAATGAGTATTTTGATTGGGTACATGCTACAGTGGGGTGTTTTTTGAGCGATAATGAGACATATATGGGATTAACAGTGTGGGGAGGAATAAATGTTAATGTCTGAGTAATGACAGCTTTTTTTTTAAATTATATAATAACGTATATTTGCATGTTGATTGTAGACTTCAACTGGGGATTCAGTAGTATTCCCATGTCTGGGTCTGTTTCATACGAATTGGAGATAGTGGATTTTCATTTCATTACCTATGCTCGACAAACGATCCTTGAAGAAAGATTGACAATGATTGACAATTAGATTCTCTAGAAAGGTGAAGGATTAGGGGGTGACATGATAGAGATGTGTAAGTGCATGATTGTACATAACAAAGGGGATATTAATAGTCTATTAAAAGTATCAACACGAGACAGAACACAAAACAATGGGTATAAATTGGATAAGTTTAGATTAAGGAAAATGACCTGGGTAAATACTGGTTCGGTAACAGGGTTGAGCGCTGAGATACATATTAGTTCATGCACTGTGTTGCTTCCCTTGTTTCATACGAATAGGAGAGAGAAAATTTCATACTTTCCTATGTTTAATAAACGATCCTTGGCTGGACACTCTAAATATAAAGCCCCTAGATAAGTAAGAAGGATAAATAGGACCTTCTGAATATTAAAGGAGTGTCATTATTGATATGTATAAATGAACATAAAGGGGAGACTTCAACAGGGATTCAGTAGTATTCTCTTGTCTGGGTCTGTTTCATAAGAATAGGAGATGGTGGATATTCATTTTATTTATTATGCTCGATAAACGATCCTTGAAGAAATATTGACAAAGTGTAAATTACATTCTCTAGAAAGGTGAGGAATTACGGGTGACATGACATAGATGTGGAAGTGGATGAATGGATATAACAAAGGGGATATTAATAGGCTATTAAATGTATAAACACGAGACAGAACATGAAACCATTGGTATAAATTGGATAAGTTTAGATTTAGGAAAAAAGACCTAGGTAAATACTTGTTCAATGACAAGGTTTAATGCTGATGCAAGTGGGATACATGTTAGTTCATGCTCTGCGTTGCTCCCTTTGTTTCATATGAATGGGAGATAGTGTATTTCATCCATTCCTATGCCTAATAAACGATTCTGGGTTAGACACCCTGGATGGGAGCGAAATCTCACCTGGGTAACGAAAAAAGACTGCGACTACAATGCAAATCGGAAAATGGTCCCGGATGGGAGCGAAATTTCACCGAGGTAACGAAAAAAGACTGCACCTACGGTACAACTCAAAAAACGGGACCAGGACGGGAGCGAAATTTCAACAGGGGTAACGAAAAATGAGTTCATCTATAGTGCAACTCAGAAAACGGACCCGGACGGGAACGAAATCTCGCCGAGGTAACGTAAAATGACTGCGTCTACGGTGCAACTCAGAAAACAGTCTCGGATGGGAGCGAAATCTCAACAGGCTAAAGAAAAATGACTGCGCCTACGGTGCAACTCAGAAAAAACACAAAACATTGCACAATAGCACACTTTTCACTACTGTAGAGGTGCGGGAAGATGTTGGAGGGGAGTGGTGCGGTAAGATGTTGGAGGGGAGTGGTGCGGTAAGATGTTGGAGGGGAAGAGGTGCTGGAAGATGTTGGGAAGAGGGGTGGAAAGATTTTTTAGAGGGAGAGGTGAGGGAAGATGTCGAGGGGGTGAGGTGCGGGAAGATGCTGGAGCGAGAGAGAGGAAGAAAGATGCTGGAGCGAGAGAGAGGAAGAAAGATGCTGGAGCGAGAGAGAGGAAGGATGATGCTAGAGGGGGAAAGGTGCAGGAAGATTTTGGGGGGGAAAGGTGCGGGAAGATGTTGAGGAGGAGAGGTGAGGGAAGATGATGGAGGGGGGAAGGTGTTGGAGGGGAAGAGGTGTGTTACGCACCTCTATAAGATACGTAATTGAATAAATTAATTTTTACTGCATTGCGTATAATATGATTATCTATTTTATTTCTTGTATGTGAGTTAGGTGTTTATATATTTCATTGCTGGTATGAGTTATATATTATATGTTGGAATAGGCCCAACTTTACCCACCGTGGGAACGGTTATATTTTCTTTGTTTGCTCACGGCTGATTTCGTGGGAAAAGTGGTTTTGTATGATCATAAGTGAGTAACATTATGTGAATCTGTAATAGTTGGTGGCTGTTGCCAGAATTCTTCTCTTTATTTTTATTTATAATTACTACATGTATTAATAATTACATTATCTCTGTTATGCATGTTAATCTGAGCATTAATTAAGTTAGTTTAAGATAACTCTTGTCACATTATATTGCTCTATGTAAGTAAAAGTAATACTCCATTAGTTGGCAATTTACGTAGGGGGAGAAGCAATGTTTTTGACTTCCGCCGATAAAGTAGTCAGTAACTAGCACGGACCAGGAGGGATAACATCTTTGGAGATAAGTCTGTTAACATTTGTGTTATGTCATAATATATTATATTATAGGAGAGACAGTATTTTTGATTTTGCTTTATAAGTGATCTTGTCCATCTGTAATTTATATAATATTGAGAATAATATTGTTAATATATTTTAAAACTTTATATGTATATTTCTTCAGTCCTAAGGGAGAAATACTTTAATTCTTTGCCTGTACCAATCATGTGGTTACACTGGTGACCTGCTCTAGAGAACAGCATTTTGTAGTTGGCCCTAGACATTTAAGGTCTTGCTGTTGTCAGGGTTTCGAGCCGTGACGTATGATTGGTAACAGAGTGTGGGAAGATATTGGAGAAAATAGGTGCGGGAAGACATTGAAGGGGAAAAGGTGCGGGAAGATGTTGAAGGGGAAAGGTGCGGGAAGATATTTGGGGAGAAGTGTGGGAAGTTATAGGGGGGGGGGTAGAGAAGCGAGAAGATGTTGGGGGTTGGAGATGTGTGGGAAGATGTTGGAGGAGAGGTGCGGAAGATGTTGGGGGAGGGGTTAATAGGTGCTGGAGAATGTTGGGGGATTGAGAGGTGCGGAAAGAGGTTGCAGGTGGTGGAAAGGTGCGGGAAAATGTTGGAGGGGGGAGGTGCTGGAAGATGTTGTGGGTAGAGGTGCGGGAAGAAGTTGGAGGAGGAGAAGTGTATTCACCTAGTTGTGTTTGCGAGGGTTGAGCTTTGCTCTTTTGGCCCGCCCCTCAACTGTCAATCAACTGTTTACTAACTACTTTTTTTCCACACCACACACAAAGACACCCAGGAAGCAGCCCATGACAGCTGATTAACTCCCAGGTACCTATTTACTGTTAGGTAACAGGGGCATTCAGGGTGAAAGAAACTTTGCCAACTTGTTTCTGCCTGGTGCGGGAATCGAACCTGCACCACAGAATTACGAGTCCTGCACGCTATCCACCAGGCTACCAGGCCCCATGAAGATGTTGGAGAGGAGAGTTGTAGGAAGATTTTGGGTGGAGGTGAGATGTGGGAAGATGTTGGAGGGGAAGAGGTGCGGGAAGATTTTCGGATAGAGAGGTGGAAAGATGTTGGGGGGGCTGAGGAAAAGATGTAGGAGGGTGAGAGGTACGGGAAGATGTTGGAGGTGGGAGGGGGGGAAGTGGGGGAAGTTGTTCAAGGGGAAGAACAGCGAGAAGATTTTGGAAGGGGAGACGTGCAGGAAGATGTTGGAGGTGGAGAGGTACGGGAAGGTGTTGGAGGGGAAGAGGTGTGGGATGATGTTGGAGGGGGAGAGAAAGGTGTGGGAAAAACTTCATCAAGTTGCTGAAAGTAAATTCGAGAGAATTAAGAAACATGAATTTATACTTGACAGAACTTTACTAAACCTTAATAAGTGAAACTGAATTTGATAACATTGTACAAAATTTAACCCAGGACGAAGATGACGTACAGGTTAAACTTCAACCCCTTCAAAAAGCAGACTGCAAAAAATAAATTAACAACAGCCTCTACAGCAATTCCAGAAGCTGATGTTAAATTACCCCAGATCAGTTTACCCGCATTCTCTGGTGGTGAGAATGAGAGTTGGGATAATTTTTGGAATAAATTTGTGGATGCAGTAGACTCCAAAATTAACATTCCCAAAACAACCAGGTTCACTTATTTGCAAGGCTTATTGCAAGATGAAGCTTTGAAACTAATCTCAAACATAACTCTGACCAGTGATGGTTACCACCTAGCTGTTCAATTGCTTAAGAACAACTAAGATAACAAAGAAAGGACTATTGCAATTTTAGTACAAAAATTGCTGGATCTACCAGCTGCTAACAATTCTACAGATTCTCTTCAAACCTTCAGACTAGAACTAGAATCTCTACTCAAGCCTCAAGCCTCAAAGTCCAAATTCAGATGGCTGAATGGATGACAAGAGGCGTAAATTACCAAGAGAAACTTTAGACAAATTGTGTACTTTGTACAACAAAACCTCTCTGACCATAAACGAGATCACGGAAGGTTTACACACTCTAGTCGAAAGACGGACGAGTCAATCAAGATGAGAAGAGTGTGTCAAGCTTCTCTACTAATTCTGGTCATAAACCCCAACGTACTACACTGCTGCAATAAAACCAAATTCCAATAAACCATCTCCCAAATGGAAATCTGCAAATGTAGGTACATACACAGTCCTCAATGACCCTAATAGCTGTACTGTCTCCTTACTTATGTGCAACAAGTGCAACAAGGGTAGACACCATTACTCCTTGTGTGGTAGTGATCAATCAAGATCAACTAATCCTCATAAGAATTCTACAAAATTTACATCTGTTCAGTATTGCAAAGTGCATCAAGACATAAGTGTACATGCAACAGAGTTGTGTAACATAACTACATTGCCAACGGCTCAATTGAAACTAATCACTAAGGGATCTAGGATTTCCACTTGTGGTCTCTTTCACCAAGATTCACAGAAAACCTTTATTTCTCATCAGTTACTTGATCAGTTGAAACTGAAGCCTATTACTCGAGTGAATTTGAATATTTCTGGATTCCTAACCAACAGTGGACCTCGTGAGTTCCAGGTTGTTAAAGTCTTGGTACATTTAGGAGGCAGCACCAGCCCAATACAAGCCATAGTTGTTGACAAGATCGCCTCTGATCTACATGTTACAGGTCTTGCTCGTACAGTCAAATTTCTTAAACGCAGCGGTATTAGGCTAACAGACCACAAAATAAATACAGACTGTCTCAGCAACGTAGGTATTCTTATTGGAGCTGACTACTACTATAGATTTATTACTGGATGCACCAGGCAACGAGGTGTAAACTTGTTACTGTCAGCTGGAGGAAAATTAATCACAGGACCGGTGTTGATCCAACAAAAACCTAACTCTATTAGTAACCAACAAAATAATTTAATAGTGGCGTGACTATGCCTAGAACAGTCACCACTACATGTCCGAGACAAAACCGAGGATGATGAATCCAATCCCCCTGAATACAAATTATGAGATTTGGACACTTTGGGCATTGTCCCTGATCAACCCAGTCCAGATGACACATGGACTTATCAACAATATCTTGATACTGTCGGTGGAAATCAATTCTTGATTCAAGTCGGTGGATATCAGTTCTTGATTCAAGTCGGTGGAAATCAACAATTCACCCCTAACTATGAGAAAACTACTTTCCCATGTCAGCAAGCCATTTGACCCTTTAGGCCTACTGAGTCCTATTCTAATTAAGGTCAAACTCCTCATGCAGGAGTGCTGGCAAAATAATTTGGAGTGGGATGAACCGTTACCGGAGAATCTCCAAGAAAAATGGCAACAGTTAATTCCAGAATACAGTAAACTTAGTATTCTACAGTTTCCTTGAAATGCCCTAGGACTGAATTTACCCACAAATTTAAATGTGTTCTGCGATGCTTCAGGCAAAGCATATGGCTCAGTAGCCTATCTAGTTAACTCTCAACAATCATTTTTGCTTACATTTAAGGCAAGGGTGGCCCCGATTAAAAAGAGGTCATTACCCCAAATGGAATTTACTGCCTTATTAGTAGGTGTAAGACTGGCTCATTGTCTGATCAAAACACCCAGTAATATTCACTTTGGTGAAATAGTAGCGTGTTTCCACAAAATAGTTTCCACAAAGATGTGGAAAGAAGTGCAGCAAGATGTTGGAGGAGGAGAGGTGTAGAAAAGATGTTGGAGATAAGAGGTGCGGGAAGATTTTGGAGGGGGAGAGGTGCGGGAATATGTTGGAGGGGGGAGAGGTTCGGGAATATGTTGGAGGGGGAGAGGTTCGGGAAGATGTTAGAGGGTGAGAGGTGCTGGAAGATGGAGAGTAAGAGGTGCAGGAAAATGTTGGAGAGGGAGAGAGGCGGGAAGATTTTGGAAGGCGGGAAATGCGGGATGATGTTGGAGGGGAAGAGATGCTGAAAGATGTTGAAGGAGGAGATTGGCGAAAAGATTTTTGTGAGGGAGAGGTGCGGGAAAATGTTGAGGGGTAGAGGTGCAGGAAGATGTTGGAGGGAGAGAGAGAGGAAGGAAGATCCTGTAGGGAGATGTGCGGGAAGATGTTGGAGGGGAAGAGGTGCGGGAAGATTTTGGGATGGAGAGGTGTGAGAATATATTGGGGGGGGGGGGCGGAGGAAAAGATGTAGGAGGGGGAGAGGTGCGAGAAGATATTGTGGTGAGTAGTGCGGGAAGATGTTGGAGGTGGAAAAGAGTGATAAGATGTTTTAGGGGAAGAGGTGCGTTAAGATGTTGTGGGTGGATAGGTGCAAAAAGAAGTTGGAGGGGGAGAGGTGCAGGAAGATTTTTGAGAGGAAGAAGTGCGGGAAGATGATGGTGGGGAAGAGGTGCGGGAAGAAGTTTGAGTTAAAGAGTTGCGGGAAAAAGTTGTTTGAGGGTAAGAGAGGTGCGGGTAGATGTTGGGTGGGGGGTGAGATGTGAGAAGATTTTGGAGTTGAGAGGTGCGGGAAGATATTGGGAGCGAAATGCAGGAAGATGTTGGAGGGGAAGAGGTGCAAGATGAAGAAAGGGGAGAGATGCGAGATGCGGGAAGATGTTGGAGAGAGAGAGAGGTGCGGGAAGATATTGGAGGAGAAGAGGTGAGGGAAGATTTTAGAGGGGGAGAGGTGAGGGAAGATGTATGAGGTTGAAAGTTGCAGGAAGATGTTGGAGGGCAAGAGATGCGGGAAGATGTTGGATGGACAGAGGTGCGGAAAGATGTTGGGGGGGAGGGGGTGTATAGGTGCAGGAGGATGTTGGAGATTTGAGAGGTGTGGGGAGATGTTGGAGGGGGATAGATGCGGAAATATGTATGAGGGGGAGATATGCGGAAAGATGTTGGAGGGGAAGAGCAATGGGAAAATGTTGGATGGAGATGAGATGTGAGAAGATGTTCGAGGGGAAGAGATGCGGGATGATTTTTTTTTTTTTTTAGAAGTGCGGGAAAATATTGGGATTGAATTGCGGGAAGATGTTGGAGGAGGGAAATGTGCGGAAAGATGTTTGGGGTTGGTAAATGACTGTGTAGAGTGAAGGGTGGGTGGTTATTCACTGTGGAGGTAAAAGGGTAGGTGGTTACTGACAGTGGAGGAAGGTGAGTGGGTGGTTGCTGACTGTGAAGGAAGAGGGTGGGTTGTCACTGACTGTGGAGGGAGAAGGGTGGGGTGGTTACTGACTGTGGAGGGAGAAGGGTGGGGTGGTTACTGACTGTGGAGGGAGAAGGGTGGGGTGGTTACTGACTGTGGAGGGTGCGTGATTACTGACTGTGGAGGAAGAAGGGTGGGTGGTTACTGACTGTGGAGGAAGAAGGGTGGGTGGTTACTGACTGTGGAGGGAGAAGGGTGGGTGGTTTCTGTCTGTGGAGGGAGAAGAGTGGGTGGTTACTGACTGTGGAGGAAGAAGGGTGGGTGGTTGCTGACTGTGGAGGGTGCGTGATTACTGACTGTGGAGGAAGAAGGGTGGGTGGTTACTGACTGTTAAGAGTGGGAGGTTACTGACTGTGGAGGGAGAAGGGTGGGTGGTTACCTACTGTGGAGGGAGAAGGGTGGGTGGTTACCTACTGTGGAGGGAGAAGGGTGGGTGGTTACTGTCTGTGGAGGAAGAAGGGTGGGTGCTTACTGACTGTGGAGGAAGAAAGGTGGATGGTTACTGACTGTTGAGGTAGACAGGTGGGTGTTTACTGATTGTGAAGGAAGAAGGGTGGGTGGATACTGACTGTGGAGGGTGAAGGGGTGGGTGGTAACTGTGTTATACTTAAATTGTATGTCCGTTGAGACATAACCAATCACAGGCGAGTAGGCCTCTGACGTCATGCCAGACAGACAGTCACCAGCCATGCTCCCAGCAGGCTCAGTATTCCCGACAGACTCAGAGTAGGTGGACCTCGGCTGGCCTGTTAAACACCTTGCTGTCTTAGTCAATAAAACTATAGAAGTGCCTACTGAGTGTAATATTCAACCCCACAAGGCAACGAATACTGGTAGCAGCAGTGGGATCCAGAATTATTTTTCTGGAATCGAAAACTCCAAGTACCCACATCGCCTTGTGTTCCAGCCACCGCCGCCACCGCTGCCATCCTGCCACCCACGCATCAAATATTGTACCAGTCCGGGGTCCTGCCATCAACCACTACTCCAGGCCAACATCTCAGAAGTATAGGTCAATATTTTCCTGTGAGAACGCTAATTCATCAGTGAGGAGGAGCGAAGCTTCCCGCGCCAGCCATTTTTGAATCGTGCGCCACGTGGAAACCTGCACCACCACCACCGCCACCCAAGCTGACAGCATCAAGCTTTGTGAGTGTTCTAGCTACTGCAATCGTCGGTCAGTCATCGTCGCAAGTATCAACTGATCATCGTATGTGTTGTGTTGTTCCTTGAGAATAATTGGTGGACTGCAATTGTTTGACTAAGTGTCGCCACCAGCATTCACACCTCGCCACTTCGCCACCTCTCACCATCGCCACCAGCCCCCTGCTACATCATTTTGTGTGAACTTCTGCCTAGCAAATCGTGCTTCCTTCGCCATCATCGTCGTCGTCAGAATTTATCTTCGCTCTTCTAACATCATTCTAGTGTGGGGTCTCCTGAGCTTCACGCCACTGCCACTAGGAGCGCTGCCGTCGCACCAGATTGTAAACAAACCGTGCATGTGCCTCTTCACACGCCTTGTCGCCGTTTTTTCGTGTTGGCCACTGTTATATTGCAAATCCTGCAGCCCTGAGTTAAGTAATTAAGAACATAAGAACATAAGAACAAAGGTAACTGCAGAAGGCCTATTGGCCCATACGAGCCAGCTCCTAACCACCCAATCCCACTCATATACTTGTCCAACCCGCGCTTCAAACAATCAAGGGACCCCACCTCCACCACGTTACCCGCCAATTGGTTCCACAAATCAACAACCCTGTTACTGAACCAGTATTTACCCAAGTCTTTCCTAAATCTAAACTTATCCAATTTATACCCATTGTTTCGTGTTCTGTCTTGTGTTGATACTTTTAATACCCTATTAATATCCCCTTTGTTATGTACATTCACCCACTTGTAAACCTCTATCATGTCACCCCTAACTCTTCGCCTTTCTAGTGAATGCAACTTAAGCTTTGTTAATCTTTCTTCATATGAAAGATTTCTAATTTGGGGAATTAACCTAGTCATCCTACGTTGGACACGTTCAAGTGAATTTATATCCATTCTATAATATGGCGACCAAAACTGAACTGCATAATCTAAATGGGGCCTAACCAGAGCAAGATATAGCTTAAGAACCACTCCAGGTGTCTTGTTACTAACGCTCCCATTAATAAATCCCAGTGTCCTATTCGCCTTATTACGAACATTCATGCATTGATCCTTTTGTTTTAAATTCTTACTAATCATAACTCCCAGATCCCTTTCGCAATCCGACTTCACAATCTCAACACCATCTAGCTCGTATCTTGTAACTCTATCATCATTACCTAGCCTCAGAACTTTACATTTATCAGCATTAAACTGCATTTGCTAATCCTTTGACCATTTCAAAACCCTATCTAGATCAACTTGAAGTGATAGTGAGTCCTCCTCCGAATTAATTTCCCTACCGATTTTCGTATCATCGGCAAATTTGCAAATGTTGCTACTCAAACCTGAATCTAAATCATTTATATATATTATAAACAACAGAGGTCCCAGGACAGAGGCCTGAGGTACTACACTAACAACATTATCCCACTCTGACTTAACCCCATTTATACTAACTCTCTGTTTCCTTTCGAATAGCCATGCCCTAATCCAAGTTAATATAGCACCCCCAATACCATGAGCTTCTATTTTTTTAATTAGTCTTTCATGTGGCACTGTATCAAAAGCTTTGCTAAAGTCAAGGTACACAACATCACAATCCTTACCACTATCAACTGCCTCTACTATGCTGGAATAAAAAGTTAGCAAATTTGTTAAACATGAACGGCCATTTGTAAAACCATGTTGCGACTCATTTATTAATTTATGTTTTTCAAGATGGAGACGAATTGTATTTGCAATTATTGATTCAAGTAACTTTCCCACAATAGACGTTAGGCTAATTGGCCGATAGATTGACGCAAGTGATCTATCTCCTTTCTTAAAAATTGGTACCACATTAGCTACCTTCCATGACTCTGGCACTCTGCCTGACTCTATTGATTTATTAAATATGGTAGACAGTGGCTCGGAAAGCTCCTCTTTGCATTCTTTAAGCACCCTGGCAAACACTTCATCCGGCCCTGAGGATTTGTTTGGTTTTAGTTTTTCTAATTGTTTAATTACATCCTCCCTTGTAACTGCTAAACTAGCCAACCTGTCCTCATCCCCACCCACATAGACTTGTTCGGCTGAAGGCATATTGTTAAGTTCTTCTTTAGTGAATACAGATATAAAATATTTGTTAAAAATACTACTCATCTCCTTGTCATTATCCGTTATTTGACCTGTCTCAGATTTTAATGGACCTATCCTTTCCCTAGTCTTAGTTCGATATAACTGAAAAAAACCTTTAGGTTTTGACTTTGCTTGCTCTGTTATGCGAACTTCATAGTTTCTTTTTGCTTTCCTAATCTCTTTTTTAACATTTCTAACCAGTTGTATGAATTCCTGTTCTAAACTGACTTCCCCATTCTTAATCCATTTGTACCAAGCTCTCTTTTTACCTATAAGGTTCTTTAAATTCTTTGTTATCCACTTTGGGTCATTAGTATTCGATCTATTCAATTTGTATGGTATACTACGTTCCTGTGCTTTGTTTAGAATATTCTTAAATAAGTTATATATTAAATCCACATCGAAATCCCCTTTTTACGTCACCTATCGCTGGGTTCATGTCTCGCTCCAAAACCGGCCCACACCCCATACCCAAGACTTTCCAATCTATTTGACCCAAAAAATTTCTTAGGCTATTAAAATCAGCTTTTCGAAAATCTGGCACTTTAACAGAATTTTCTCCTACAGGTCTATTCCATTCTATGCTAAATCTGATTACTTTGTGATCACTGTTCCCTAGCTCACTCCCTATTTCGATGTCATTAATTTGTGTTTCCCTGTTAGTTAACACTAAATCTAAAATATTATTTTCCCGCGTTGGTTCCTTAATGTGTTGCGTAAGAAAGCAATCGTCAATTAATTCTAGAAAATCTTCTGCTTCACTATTCCCTGTTTTGTTCACCCAGTTTATTCCACTAAAATTAAAGTCACCCATGACATAAATACTGTTAGATCTAGATGCTCTAGATATTTCATCCCATAGATGCTTTGCTTCCATTCTGTCTAAATTTGGTGGCCTATATATAACTCCTATTATAATATTATTAGCTTTTTCGTTTAGTTCTATCCAAATAGTTTCTGTGTGTGGCTCAGTTTTGATTCCCTCTTTGAGACAACATTTCAAATTGTCCCTAACATATTTGGCTACTCCCCTCCTCGTCTAATATATCTATCTGTGTGAAATAGTTTAAATCCATTTATTTGATATTCAGCTAATAGTTCTCTATTTTCTACATTCATCCATGTTTCCGTAAGTGCAATAATATCTATTTTTTCTGTGCAGACAAGAGTATTTAATTCATTAATTTTATTTCTTAGACTTCTACTGTTAGTGTAATATACCCTAAGTGAATTGTTATTTTGAGGCCCTTTTCTTTCCCTGATCATTTTGCCAATTCTTTTCTCCCACGAACACATACTTTTATTACCTCCTTCCTCCAAATCAATTCCCATACCACTATCTACTAACAGTTTAAACCCAAACAAACACCTCTAATCACTGGTTCCAACGAGTTCGCAACAGCAACAACCCCAGCCCTCTATAGATGCACCCCATCATGAGCATACATTTCATTTTTTCCATAGAAGTGTTCCCAGTTGTCTATGAAAGATATTGCATTTGATTTGCAATATCTTTCCAGCCGGCAATTGACACCAAGTGCCCTCGACATCCATTCATTTCCCACTCCCTTTCTTGGAAGAATGCCACATATGATCGAGATTCCTCCCTTGCTCCTAACTAATTCAATGGCTGTCCTGAATCTCTGTATTAGTTCCTCACTCCTAACTCGCCCAACATCATTACCCCCTGCACTAACACAAATAATGGGTTTGTTCCCATTTCCCATCATAATATCATTCATGTTTCCAACAATATCACCAATTCCAGCTCCCGGATAGCAAACCATTAATCTGTTCCCCCTATCTCTGGCACAAAACGTTCTGTCTAAATACCTCACCTGGGAATCTCCCACAACCAAAATTCGCTTCGGAACCTCCTTAACTTTCTGAGCAGCCTGAGGGGCCTGCGCTCCGCCGCTCCTTGCTGATTTCCGTTCCGAGTGAACTGTAGGCGCACCACAGCACTCTAGCATCAAGAGCTAAGATATCGTGTGCTATGTTTTAAAGAGGTTTAACGTAAATGTATCCACAACATCTTATGAATTAACCATTCAGTGACTTGTTAAATATTGGAGCTGGTTCAGCACTCCACTCCCAAAGTTTCCCTGAGTGATTTCAACATTCATGCTTCTCACAGTAATTTCATTGTGCATTAATTGTGTTGATAGTGTTTTTAGCAAATTCAAAGTAAAGAGAAGTAGGAAATTCTTGTTTTAGTAGCAGTTAAGGATTTGTACAATATAATTCTTTTTAATTCCTCTATGCCTAAAATTGAAATTTATTCCTTCAACATTTCATATTATAATTTTTACCATAACAGTTATATACTCATATGTGTCCAGTTTATGTGCTACATCCATATTTCTTGTATTGCCACTTGTTGTGTTGAATCATTTTAATGAAATTTTGCAATTGCACTTTCCATTTTTTTTTTATTCTAAATTGCTGTGCTTAGCCTGGTTTAATTAACTTACATGCTTCTAATTCCAGCCATTTTGATGAAAGATTGCTAATTTAATTCACAATTTTGCTTGTTCTTAATTATTTGTTGCCTAGCCAAATTTAATAATTTTATTTCTGCCATTTTCTTACTTTAGCCAAGTTGATATTTTTTTTTGAGTGTTTATTTTTGTGTATACTATTTCTTAATTATAATCTGCGTTCAAACATTCCTTCCACGGCTGTGACAATGCCTTCCACTGTTGAATCCCCTTCAGACTCAACGGGAGCAGTTGCTCGTCCCAATGTCCAGAGGTCAGCTCAGGAAATGGCTATTCCTCTTTTTGCTAGTGAATCCCGCTTATTAGAGTCATGGTTTAGTAAGGTTGAAGCAAAAACAGTTGCAAGTTTTTCCAAGCCTACTGATGCCGAATACTTGGCAATCGCACGGTCAGCTGTGGACACAACCAAAGGTGATGCACGTTTTGTTGTTGATGAGAAAGCCATTGTTAGCCTCCAGTCTTGGTCTGAATTTAAGGATTTCTTTCCCCGGCGCTTTGTTAACAAAGGCGACTTCCACCCGTATAGGTTAGTCAAGAAAATGGCCAATGCCACCATGCAGCCTGGTGAATCGTTTAATGCGTTTACTAGCCGTCTCGATCAGTATCTGTATGCCTTAGTGTCTGCTATGAATAGTTCGGCTTGGGTAGATAAAGAAAATAATCTGTCCCCTGAGGCTATGGCCAAGATGATAGCACTTGGGACTTTAATGCATTTTGCCCCAGAGCACACTAAACCAATCATCGAGCAACAAACTTTTGGAGTTAAACATGAAATTGGTGAAGTGTTTGAGGCTATTAACAATGCCGCCGATAAACTAGCTCCCCGAAGTGCTCAACTGTTGCCACCCTCTGATACTGTAAATGTAGTAACAAACTCTCAGCATCCTCCCACAAACTCTCAAAACTCTTGGTCGCAGAACCGTACCCATGCTCGTAGCCCCCAGTCAAATTCGCTGCCTCATAAATTGCCGAAACGCCATAGTCTACAATCACCCACTCCCTCATGTTGGCATTGTGGTAAGAGTAACCACCTTGCAAGGGACTGTTGGTCCACCCCTTGATCATCACCCCTAGACAATTTTCTCGGTCCCCTCCTCAATATAATCATTCTAGGCTCCCATATTGCAAGTACCATAAACAAGTTGGACACCACACTGCGGTTTGTAGAGCTAGACAAAGGACATCCCCACCTCGTAACTCCCACGGTCAGTCTTGGCGAGGCGCACAGCGTCCAAGACATTATCAGAACTCGCGTAATTACAACTCCCGGCCCAGCTCTAATGCAACTTCGAACTATAATGCTCGGTCACAGAATGCTGCAGCTCAGAATGTTCACTCATGTCGTCGGGAAACCCCCAAGGCCATCCGCTAACCAATTCAAGCTAGCCAATCTTAGTGCCCTCCCTGTGTATTCAGTAGCTACCCAAAATAGATTTGGACACTTGACAGAAGAGGACACTGACACTAGACCAGTTGTAGATGTTGACGGAACCACAGTGAATTTGACCCAGACGAGATGCTGATATTCCAGGCAACATAAGTCACAAGTAGTAACTTGTCCAGTCTCAAGTGATGGTCCCCTTGTCTCAGCCATTGTCCATGGTAGAGTTTTAAAAGTTTTTCTTGACTCAGGTGCAAAAGTTAATATTGTCAAGCCCTCAGCTCTTTGAGTAATTGAAAGTAAGCATCCTTCTACTTTAAAACAGTCACACATACCTTTTCTAAGTGGTATTTCAAGAAAAAAGTAAGAGTTCAGGGGTGAAATTGACCTCCCACTCAAGTTAAATGATGTCACATTGCTTATAACATGTTTAGTTGTTGACATTATTAATTTTCCTGGAGACATTCTCTTAGGTCTTTACACCATGATTGATGAAAATATTGCATTGTTTCCCCATCGTTGTAACATTAGTATCAAAGACTACGTCATACCCATGTGTAGCATGTATCGACAGGGCCATGAGTTCAACCTCCAATCAGACTACGTTAATTTTGTTGACACCCGCCTTGCTAGTGGAGGTTTGTCAGATCCTTGTCGTGGTAGCATACCCGAGAAAACAGGCATTCGATTGAAGCATCGTAGTTGTGCAGTTGTTAAGGAGAATGAGTATCGGGACTTTCTGGAAGGGGACGCCCTAACGGATTCTCGTTGTCTCGCTCGCCTGGCAGCTTCCATCTCTGAAGTCAGTGGTTCCACGGCTACTGGCACTGTGCTGCACCCTCATTCTCTCACCAGAATACGAGTTAAGGTTCAAGGAGTGCCTGAGTTGTCGGATGTGATTGCGGAAAGTGAAACATGTAAAGTGAATGGTATGTTTGTTGAACCCTCCTGGCACACAGTGCAGGATAGTATTGTTACATTGTATTTTGCAAACACTAGTAATGCCGACATCCATCTCCAGTCTGGCGCCCATGTTGTAGATTTTGCCCATTACTCGTTACCGGTGCAAGTTGTGGATGATGTCTCCATGGATCATACTGTTTGTACTCTCACACCAGGAGAACAGGGATCTCAGCCAGAGGTGCAAGTGCTACACCTCAGTCCTACTGATTTTCCTGACTCTGTGGTTCAGCTTTTGGAAATTTTGAACAGGAATAGAGCCGTTGTTGCTCTACCAGGAGAAAAGTTAGGTCTCATTCCTCTTATTACACATAAAATTCCCCTTGAACAAGGAACTACGCCTATTTATGTACCAGCTTACCATCTTCCCCCATTCTCAGAGAGCAGAAGCCGATAGACTTATAGAGGAAATGTTTCAGAGTGATGTAATTGAATCGAGTAATTCGCCATGGAACGCTCCATTGATTCTTGTACCAAAGCGAGATGGGACTTGGAGACCTGTAATCGATTATCAGAAGCTTAACAGAGTAACGTTACCTGATCGTTTACCACTTCCAGTTCTAAATAATTTGTTGCAAAGTATTGGTCGAAATAAAGTATTCTGAACGTTAGATTTGTTTCAGGGATTCTGGCAAATCCCCCTTGATGAGGAAAGTAAACAATTGACAGCCTTTAGTACTCCCAATGGTCATTTTCATTTCAAAAGAATGCCATTTGGTTTGCGGAGTAGTTCAATAACCTTTTCACGGCTCATGACAAATCTATTTTGTAGATTGATAAGAAGTACTCTTCTAGTTTACCTTGATGATCTCATAATCATGTCGCAAGATGTTCAGACTCATTTCCAGAACCTTGAGAAAGTACTTGCAAAGCTCGCTGAAGCTAATTTAAAAATAAAGCTTGCAAAATGT
Organism: Procambarus clarkii; assembly: GCF_040958095.1. NCBI lineage: Eukaryota > Metazoa > Arthropoda > Malacostraca > Decapoda > Cambaridae > Procambarus > Procambarus clarkii. The sequence goes on from NC_091170.1 coordinate 19,931,846, forward strand.
TCATTTGTAAGGGAGAAGATTAATTTCCTAGGTCATACAGTTACACCTTCAGGTATTACATTGAATGAATCAAAAATTATTGCTGCCCGTGATTTTCCAACGCCTCGTACCGCAGAAGCCGTAAGACAGTTCACAGGTCTTGTAGGATTTTATCGTTCATTTATTGCTGGATTCTCTATTATAGCTGCTCCACTTTACAAGTTGCAAAGAAAAGATGAACCCTTTGTTTGGGAAGAGGCCCAGGATCAGTAATTCAAAAAACTCAAGGCAACCTTGATTTCGTCACCTGTCCTTAGGTACCCAGATTTTTCTAGACCTTTTACGTTGGTTACAGATGCTAGTGACATAGGCTTAGGTGCGGCATTACTTCAAACAGAAGGTCACAGAGATGACGCAATAGCTTGTGCAAGCCGTACATTATCTAAAGAAGAGAAAAATTATAGTGCAACAGAACGTGAAGCCTTGGCAGTTGTCTGGGCACTTAAACATTTCAAGGATACAATTTATAATTACCAAGTTCATGTTCTTACTGATCACCAACCATTAATTCCCTTGTTCAAAAACAAGAATCCAGTTGGAAAGTTTGCTAGATATTTGCTCACAATTCAAAAATTCAATCCCACATTTGGTTATATTCCAGGAAAGCAAAATGTTGTAGCGATGCGTTTTCTCGACACGTAGCTGCGATTCAGTTAAATTACCCAGCATTAGATGCTACGGTAGTCGAAACGGAACAGAGACAAGACCCCATATGGGCACCCGTCATTAAATTTTTGACTAAGCAAGACACTCGCCCGATTCATAAACCACCAGTACCATTAAAAGAATTAGTTATGTTGGACAATTTACTGTGTAGAGTAGTAAAGTTAGGGACAGCCCCGAGGAAATGTTGTCAGTTAGTTGTTCCAGCTGTCTTGGTACCAACTGTGTTAAAAATTATCCATGATGCTCCTGCAAGTGCACATCCAGGAAAGGATCGTACACTCCAACAAGGTCGATTGAAGTATTTTTGGCCAGGAGATCGCTCATTATGTTGACAGATGTTTAACTTGCTTACAGCACAAGGGACATGTTTCAGGACCTAATCCAATTCAGGTGTACCCAACAACTAAAGCTCCTTGGGAACGAGTATCGATGGATTTGTTGACAAATTTTGCGGAAACAGAGAAAGGAAACAAACATTTGCTTGTAATAGTTGATAATTTTTCACGGTATTGCGAACTAGTTCCTATCCCGAACAAAACTGCAGAAACTATACCCAGTGTATTCCATGACCAAATAATTTGTAGATATAGTATGCCTAAAGTAATCCTTTCAGATAATGGTCCAGAATTCAGTAATAGTATTTTAACTAGCTTGTGTGATTTATATAACATTAAAAAATGTAGTATCATGCCTTATCATCCAGCAAGCAACGGATTAGCCAAACGTACTAACAGGGAAGTGTTAGATGCCTTGAGAGTCACGTTGAATTTTGATAACAACAATTGGGATGATTTTATACCCTTAATTCAGTGTGCTATAAATTCTTCAATTAATGTTTCTTCAGGTGACCGAGCTTATCAAAGGTAACAAGTACAGACTTGAGAACTTGGTAACAGGAGAGTATATTAATGAACATTTAGACCACATGAAGTTAGCTAAGATGACTGTTGACGAGACTGATGAGGAAGATGACAATGAACTTATCCAGACAGATCCTCCTATTGGGACACCGCCTTCTGTGGTTGACAGACCACTTGATGTTCAGCAGCCCCATACTAGCACTTATAATCTTAGATCTAGACCTCTCGTTTCAACCGTGCACTCGCCACATGTCCATTTGCTAGACGTTAACGAGGTTATCTCTCAAGATGATAGTTTGTCACATGAAGTTTCATCTGTTCCTGACCTTCAATCAGAGAGAGAGTTGTATAGTGCTCTGGATGAGCTAGGTGTAGATATCCGCAGAATTTATAATTGAGTGCACTCTGCAGTTATTCTATTTTGCTTTGAAAAATTCATTTGCAGTATTTCCACCACATGTCTTATTATTACCATTATATATGGTATAATGAAGTTTTTTTTTCAACTTTATTTTGTGTCATAAATTAAATGCCATTGTTAAGTCTACTGCCATTTGTATTTTTTTTTACAGTGCTTGTCATAAGAGTTCATTAATGTTCTAGCAACCACACTGAGGCCAGTGAATCCTGACTGCTATCACTCAGATGTTAGTCTTCTTGATCCAGGTCTTGTATATAGCTTGTAAATATATTGTACATTGGTCTTGTAAATATATTGTACATTAACAAAAAAAAATCATTATCTAATCATAAAATTCATTTGTTGTTGTTAGGTCAAAACTTTGTTCCATTAATGTAATAATTGTTTAATTTTGTATTGATTCAAGCACATGCCATTAACACATGTTAATAATTTTGTTTAGGCAATACCTTGAGTTGTATTGTTCATATCTGACAAGTAGACATACACATGTTCTTAACACTCTGGTTTAATTAAAGCATTGTTACCATGATTTTCACCTATTATGATCAATTTTTTTTTTGGTGCATATATGCCGATGTGTTAGTATTACGCACACCTGATCTTCTTTCAATGTTTATTATGCAAGTTTTACATGTAAGCCATTATTGAATGCCACCGAGGTCCTTTCAGTATCATTGTAACTATATAGCTAGCCAGAGCTTGTCGACAAGGGACGTTGACTTAGTAGCGTGTCCGAGCAGTGTTATACTCAAATTGTATGACGGTTGAGACATAACCAATCACAGGCGAGTTGGCCTCTGACGTCATGCCAGACAGACAGTCACCAGCCATGCTCCCAGCAGGCTCAGTATTCCCGACAGACTCAGAGTAGGTGGACCTCGGCTGGCCTGTTAAACACCTTGCTGTCTTTTTTTTTTTTTGAGATATATACAAGAGTTGTTACATTCTTGTACAAACACTAGTACGCGTAGCGTTTCGGGCAGGTCCCTGGAATACGATCCCCGCCGCGATAAATCGTCTAGATTCAATCGTGAATCATCTTAGTCAATAAAACTACAGAAGTGCCTACTGAGTATAATATTCAACCCCACAAGGCAACGAATAACTGACTGTGGAGGAAGAATGGTGGGTGGTTACTGACAGGTGAGGGTGGGTGGTTACTGACAGTGGAGGGAGAAGGGTGGGTGGTTACTGACAGTGGAGGGAGAAGGGTGGGTGGTTACTGACGGTGGAGGGAGAAGGGTGGGTGGTTACTGACAGGTGAGGGTGGGTGGTTACTGACAGTGGAGGGAGAAGGGTGGGCGGTTACTGACAGTGGAGGGAGAAGGGTGGGTGGTTACTGACAGTGGAGGGAGAAGGGTGGGTGGATGCTGACAGTGGAGGAAGAAGGGTGGGGGGTTACTGACTGTGGAGGAAGATGGGTGGGTGGTTACTGACAGTGGAGGAAGAAGGGTGGGTGGTTACTGACAGTGGAGGAAGAAGGGTGGGTGGTTACTGACAGTGGAGGAAGAAGGGTGGGGGGTTACTGACAGTGGAGGAAGAAGGGTGGGGGGTTACTGACTGTGGAGGAAGATGGGTGGGTGGTTACTGACAGTGGAGGAAGAAGGGTGGGTGGTTACTGACAGTGGAGGAAGAAGGGTGGGTGGTTACTGACAGTGGAGGAAGAAGGGTGGGGGGTTACTGACAGTGGAGGAAGAAGGGTGGGGGGTTACTGACTGTGGAGGAAGAAGGGTGGGTGGTTACTGACAGTGGAGGGAGAAGGGTGGGTGGTTACTGACAGTGGAGGGAGAAGGGTGGGTGGATGCTGACAGTGGAGGAAGAAGGGTGGGTGGTTACTGACAGTGGAGGAAGAAGGGTGGGGGGTTACTGACTGTGGAGGAAGAAGGGTGGGTGGTTACTGTCTGTGGAGGAAGAAGGGTGGGGGGTTACTGACTGTGGAGGTAGAAGGGTGGGTGGATGCTGACTGTTGAGGGAGAAGGGTAGGTGGTTACTGACTGTTATGGAAGGATGGTAGGTGATTACTAACTGTAGGGGGAGAATGATGGGAGGTTTCTGAATATAGAGGTAGAAGGGTGGATGGTATTATAGATTGTGTGTTGGTTGGTGGTGTCGCGTTGTTCCTCCTTTATGGACAACCCAACCCACAACTCGGTAGAGTGCTTATACTAGCACTAGGAGATCACACTAGGCGCTTCTGGCCCTTGGAGAGGGGCTCAACGTCACACGTTTAGGGGATGCGGCTCCAACACTTAGCCTCGTTGTCACGTGCACACACCCACTCGAGCCGCTGTGACTCCCCACTCTCTCCTTAGGTGATATGATCTCCTCAATCCCCTTTGACTTATTAGTATTACCTTCTACCCTGTCCACAGCAGTGGTTCTTGGTTCTTTCTCTCTCTCTCTCCTTCTGTACTATTTCATGGGAAGCCTCACTAGGACAAGGTCAAATACCAACAAATTTGAATACATTTACTGGACGAAGCACATACACAATACATACACACATATAATAATAATGAATCTTATACTCTATAATATTACAATCAGGTTGAACTCCAACACCATCAGAACTCTATCATCAGCTTATCAAGTGGTATCCTATCTTCTGATTCACCACCTGATACTATCACCCTCCTCAAGTAGATCAAGTCTACATACACCGTTGCACTATCAACAAGAGAAATATTATATATATATATATATATATATATATATATATATATATATATATATAAATGTGTACAATGAAAATCAGCATGTAAATGCAATAACATATATCAGCATAAATGTTCCATGATACACCGCAATGATCAGTCGATCACCCTATTAGTCCTAGAACACATACATCTGTAGGTAATCCAGCCTACGACTGTAACTCTAAACTTCAGTATAAAACGCTCCTAGACATAAGAATGCAAACAATCACCCACCTCTCGCTGCGTCTTGCACGCTAATGACAACCAAACACTATCAACTCCCTACAAGTAATCCATCAGAACTTCCCTTCCACCTCTGGAAGTTCACTACCCTGATATCTTTAGGTTCTTCCGGGCTTCACTACCAGGATCCTCTGCAGCTTCTCCAGGCTGCTATCATGAAGTTTCCTTGAGCAACTACGGTGCTTCACCCTTCTGCTAGGGTCCTCCGCAGCTCTCTGGGCTGCTACACCATGAAGTTCCCTCGAACAACTATGGTGCTTCACCACCTCAACAGAAGCACGTGACACTCCTCTTCGCTGCTTCTCCTCACAGCTCGAGGTCCTCTGCTCCACTACCTTGGAATCTCATCAACTACTTCATCTGTGCTGGCTTCGAAGTTCTCAGCAACTTCTTCCCCAAAGACAAACTTGCAACCCATCGACACTCCAATAAAAATGTTTCCCCTTTAACACATAAACAAAAATAATCACACAATATGTTTGCCTCAAACCTCTATCTGTCCTCTACATACAGTGAGAGTGGACTCCCCCGTTTTGGGCGGGTCCATACTCCACCTCGCCCGGCGCCGGTCCTCACTCAAGCTTGGAGGGTCTTCCACCGTCAGGAGCCAGGCTCCCTCAGTTGCCTGCCAGCGCTCAGAGGAGACGGATGTCGCTCCGTGGTCCTCCCTCTCCACTCTCTCATTTCAGGCCTTCTGCCTTATTAAAACATGTCTAACTTATCAATAAACATTGATACTGTCGCTGGGCACACGACCAACTACAAGCAATCACTATGAACTGGCTTAAATCGTGCTTACCACAGATTGTCTTGTCGCGGGCGCTCCTCCCTCTGACGGAGCTTGGTCAGGGCGCTTCCACGGCCCACAATAATGCCTCTGGGCGGTTTAATAAACACTCCTCGTCGCCCAGGACTTGAGACCACACATCCCCAGCTCGATTCCACAGCTGGTACGTCTGCACACTTCTCTTCGCTTCGAGATATATCACTAGGGGTTCCTTTCTGACGGGAGCTCAACGGAGCGCGGCTTTCCCCCTGCGATGTCTGGCCTCAAGTGAGATCAAAGCCCTCCAGAAACGAGCCTCACGCCTCCAGCAAAATGTACACATCTCCTAGCCAGTCATTTATCTGCTTTCTTCTTCACTGCCCATAATCTTCAATTGTTCATCATATCCAAGCAACTATTTTACATATGGGTTATCACCTCAATATTTGCTAGATCTTCTAGTTCGGTCAGGCTTGCTGAATAACTATCAAGGAGGGAGACTCGTTTCTCCTGCAGGCTGAGATCATAACAATGGTTACTGTCTGTGGTGGAAGAAGAGTGGGTGGTTAGGGACTGTGAAAGGAGAAGAGGTTGGTAGTTACTGACTGTGAAGGAAGAAGGGTGTTTGGTTACTGATTGTTAAGGGTGGGTGGTTACTGACTGCTTTGGATTGAGAAGGGTGGGTGTTTACTGATTGTGGAGGAAGAATGGTGGGTGGTTACTGACTGTGAAGGAAGATAGGTGGGTGGTTACTGTCTTTGGAGGTAGAAGGCTGGGTGGTTACTGACTGTAGAGGAAAAAGGGTGGTAGATTACTGACTGTTGTGGAAGAAGGGTGGGTGGTTATTGACTGTGGAGGGAAAAAGATGGGTGGTTAGTGACTGTGAAGGGTGGATGGTTAGTGACTGTGGAGGCAGAAGGGTGGATGGTTACTGACTGTTGAGGTAGACAGGTAGGTGGTTACTGATTGTGGAGGTAGATGGGTGGGTGGTTACTAACTGTGAAGGGAGAAGGGTGGGTGGTTACTGACTGTGGAGGGAGATGGGTGGGTGGTTACTGATTGTGGAGGAAGAAGGGTGGGTGGTTACTGACTGGACGGAGAAGAGTGGGTGGTTATTGACTGTGAACGGAGAAGAGTGGGTGGTTATTGACTGTGGACGGAGAAGGGTGGGTGGTTACTGACTGTGGAGGGAGAAGGGTGGGTGGTTACTGACTATGGAGGGAGATGGTTGGGTGGTTACTGACTGTGCAGGGAGAAGAGTGGGTGGGTACTGACTGTGGAGGGAGAAGGGTGGGTGGTTAGTGATTGTGGAGGGAGAAGGGTGTGTGGTTAGTGACTGTAGAGGAAGAGGGTGGGTGGTTACTGACTGTGGAGGGAGAAGGGTGGGTGGTTAGTGACAGTGGAGGATGAAGGGTAAGTCCGATACATCATCTACAATGAGCTAATACAACAACTACTACAAGGTAATACAGCAAATTCCACGAGCCACTACAACAATTTCCACGAGCCACTACAAGAACTATCACTAGCAACTACACGAACTACCACGAGTAACTACAAAAACTACTACAGGCCACTAAAAGAAATACCATGATCCACTACAGCAACTAATACGAGGCAATACAATAGTTACCACGAGCCACTACAACAACGAACACGAGCCACTACAAAAACTAACAATCAACCACAACAACTTCACGAGCCACTACAACAACTAACACGAGCCACTACAACAACTAACACGAGCCATTACAAAAACTAACAATCAACCACAACAACTTCACGAGCCACTACAACAACTAACACGAGGCAATACAACAACTAACACGAGCCACTACAACAACTAACACGAGCCACTACAAAAACTAACAATCAACCACAACAACTTCACGAGCCACTACAACAACTAACACGAGCCACTACAACAACTAACACGAGCCACTACAACAACTAACACGAGCCACTACAAAAACTAACAATCAACCACAACAACTTCACGAGCCACTACAACAACTAACACGAGGCAATACAACAACTAACACGAGCCACTACAACAACTAACACGAGCCACTACAAAAACTAACAATCAACCACAACAACTTCACGAGCCACTACAACAACTAACACGAGGCAATACAATAGTTAACACGAGCCACTACAACAACTAACACGAGCCACTACAACAACTAACACGAGCCACTACAAAAACTAACAATCAACCACAACAACTTCACGAGCCACTACAACAACTAACACGAGGCAATACAACAACTAACACTAGCAACTACAACAGCTAACACGAGGCAATACACGAGGGTGGTTAGTGACTGTGGAGGTAGAAGGGTGGGTGGTTACTAACTGTGGAGGATGAAGGATGGGTGGTTAGTGACAGTGGAGGGAGAAGGATGGGTGGTTACTAACTGGAGGTAGAAGGGTGGGTGGTTAGTGACTGTGGAGGGAGAAGGCTGGGTGGTTAGTGACTGTGGAGGGAGAAGAGTGGGTAGTTATTGACTGTATAGGGAGAAGGGTAGGTGGTTAGTGACTGTGGAGGAAGAAGAGTGGGTGGTTACTGACTGTGGAGGAAGGAAGGTGGGTGGTTAGTGACTGTGGAGGATGGAAGGTTGGTGGTTACTGACTGTGGAGGATGGAAGGTGGGTGGTTACTGACTGTGGAGGGAGAAGGGTGGGTGGTTACTGACTGTACAGGGCGGCTGTTTGGTGGTTAGTGACTGTGGAGGGAGAAGGGTGGGTGGTTACTGACTTTGGAGGTAGAAGGGAGGGTGGTTAGTGACTGTGGAGGAAGAAGGGTGGGTGGTTACTGACTGTATAGGGAGAAGGGTGGGTGATTACTGACTGTGGAGGAAGGAAAGTGGGTGGTTACTGACTGTGGAGGAAGAGGGTGGTTGGTTAATGACTGTGGAGGGAGAAGGGTGGGTAGTTAGTGACTGTGGAGGAAGAAGGGTGGGTGGTTACTGACTGTGGAGGAAGGAAGGTGGGTGGTTAGTGACTGTGGAGGGTGAAGGGTGGGTGGTTATTGACTGTGGAGGTAAAAGGGTGGATGGTTTCTAACTGGAGGTAGAAGGGTGGGTGGTTAGTGACTGTGGATGTAGAAGGGTGGGTGGTTACTGACTGTGGAGGTAGAACTGTGGGTGGCTAGTGACTGTGGATGAAGAAGGGTGGGTGGTTATTGACTGTGGAGGTAGAAGGGTGGATGGTTTCTAACTGGAGGTAGAAGGGTGGGTGGTTAGTGACTGTGGATGTAGAAGGGTGGGTGGTTATTGACTGTGGAGGTAGAAGGGTGGGTGGTTATTGACTGTGGAGGTAGAAGGGTGGATGGTTTCTAACTGGAGGTAGAAGGGTGGGTGCTTACTGAATGTGGAGGAAGAGCCAGTACAACAATTTCCACGAGCCTATACAACAACTAACACGAGCCGATACATCATCTACAATGAGCTAATACAACAACTACTTCAAGGTAATACAGCAAATTCCACGAACCACTACAAGAACTAACACGAGCTAATACAACACCTTCTACAAGAGAATACAACACGAGCCACTATAAAATCCACAAAAGAGACAATTCTACAAATCACTGCAACAAGTACCACGCACAACTACACGAATTACCACTAGCTAGTACAACAACTAACACGAACCACAACAACAACTATGTTGAGCCACCACAAGAACTATCACGAGCCACTACATCAAACACCACCAACCCTAATGTCAGCTATTACAACACCTACCCTTCAGCAACTACCACGAGCCACTACAACAACCACCACAAGCCATTACAAGAACTATCCCGAGACAACTGCAACAACTACAACGAGCTATTGCAATAACTACCATTAAACAACTACCTCGAGCCACTTTAACAACTACCTCGAGCCACTTCAACCACTACCACGAGCATTAAACAACTTCCTTGAGCCATTAAACTACGACCACGTGCCACTTCAACAACTACCATGATCCATTAAACTACGACTACGAGCCACTACAACAATTTCCACGAGCCACTACAAGAACTATCACTAGCAACTACACGAACTACCACGAGTAACTACAAAAACTACTACAGGCCACTACAAGAATTACCATGATCCACTACAGCAACTAACACGAGGCAATACAATAGTTAACACGACCCACTACAACAACTAACACGAGCCACTAAAAAAACTAACAATCTACCACAACAACTTCACGAGCCACTACAACAACTAACATGAGACAATACAACAACTAACACGAGCCACTACAACAAATAACACGAGGCAATACAACAACTTACACGAGCAACTACAACAGCTAACACAACGCAATACACGAGGGTGGTTAGTGACTGTGGAGGTAGAAGGGTGGGTGGTTAGTGACTGTGGAGGTAGAAGGGTGGGTGGTTAGTGACTGTGGAGGGAGAAGGGTGGGTGGTTACTGTCTGTGGAGGAAGAAGGGTGGCTGGTTACTGACTGTGGAGGGAAAAGGGTGGGTGGTTAGTGACTGTGGAGGAAGAAGGGTGGGTGGTTAGTGACTGTGGAGGGAGAAGGGTGGGTGGTTACTGACTGTGCAGGGAGAAAGGTGGGTGGTTACTGACTGTGGAGGGAGGAGTGAGAAGGCTGGGTGGTTAGTGACTGTGGAGGGAGAAGAGTGGGTAGTTAGTGACTGTGGAGGGAGAAAGGTAGGTGGTTACTGACTGTGGAGGAAGAAGGGTGGGGGGTTATTGCATGTGGAGGGAGAAGGGTGGGTGGTTAGTGACTGTGGAGGGAGAAGGGTGGGTGGTTACTGTCTGTGGAGGAAGACGGGTGGCTGGTTACTGACTGTGGAGGGAAAAGGGTGGGGGGTTACTGAGTGTGGAGGGAGAAGTGTGGGTGGTTAGTGACTGTGGAGGAAGAAGGGTGGGTGATTAGTGACTGTGGAGGGAGAAGGGTGGGTGGATACTGACTGTGCAGGGAGAAAGGTGGGTGGTTACTGACTGTGGAGGGAGGAGGGAGAAGGCTGGGTGGTTAGTGACTGTGGAGGGAGAAGAGTGGGTGGTTAGTGACTGTGGAGGGAGAAAGGTGGGTGGTTACTGACTGTGGAGGAAGAAGGGTGGGTGGTTATTGCATGTGGAGGGAGAAGGGTGGGTGGTTAGTGACTGTGGAGGGAGAAGGGTGGGTGGTTAGTGACTGTGGAGGAAGAAGGGTGGGTGGTTATTGCATGTGGAGGGAGAAGGGTGGGTGGTTAGTGACTGTGGAGGGAGAAGGGTGGGTGGTTTATGACTGTGGAGGGAGAAGGGTGGGTGGTTATTGCATGTGGAGGGAGAAGGGTGGGTGGTTAGTGACTGTGGAGGGAGAAGGGTGGGTGGTTAGTGACTGTGGAGGAAGAAGGGTGGGTGGTTATTGCATGTGGAGGGAGAAGGGTGGGTGGTTACTGACTGTGCAGGGAGAAAGGTGGGTGGTTACTGGCTGTGGAGGGAGGAGGGAGAAGGCTGGGTGGTTAGTGACTGTGGAGGGAGAAGAGTGGGTGGTTAGTGACTGTGGAGGGAGAAAGGTGGGTGGTTACTGACTGTGGAGGTAGAAGGGTGGGTGGTTACTGACTGTGGAGGGTGAAGGGTGGGTGGTTAGTGACTGTGGAGGGAGAAGGGTGGGTGGTTTATGACTGTGGAGGGAGAAGGGTGGGTGGTTATTGCATGTGGAGGGAGAAGGGTGGGTGGTTAGTGACTGTGGAGGGAGAAGGGTGGGTGGTTAGTGACTGTGGAGGAAGAAGGGTGGGTGGTTATTGCATGTGGAGGGAGAAGGGTGGGTGGTTACTGACTGTGCAGGGAGAAAGGTGGGTGGTTACTGGCTGTGGAGGGAGGAGGGAGAAGGCTGGGTGGTTAGTGACTGTGGAGGGAGAAGAGTGGGTGGTTAGTGACTGTGGAGGGAGAAAGGTGGGTGGTTACTGACTGTGGAGGTAGAAGGGTGGGTGGTTACTGACTGTGGAGGGTGAAGGGTGGGTGGTTAGTGACTGTGGAGGGAGAAGGGTGGGTGGTTTATGACTGTGGAGGGAGAAGGGTGGGTGGTTATTGCATGTGGAGGGAGAAGGGTGGGTGGTTAGTGACTGTGGAGGGAGAAGGGTGGGTGGTTAGTGACTGTGGAGGAAGAAGGGTGGGTGGTTATTGCATGTGGAGGGAGAAGGGTGGGTGGTTACTGACTGTGCAGGGAGAAAGGTGGGTGGTTACTGGCTGTGGAGGGAGGAGGGAGAAGGCTGGATGGTTAGTGACTGTGGAGGGAGAAGAGTGGGTGGTTAGTGACTGTGGAGGGAGAAAGGTGGGTGGTTACTGACTGTGGAGGTAGAAGGGTGGGTGGTTACTGACTGTGGAGGGTGAAGGGTGGGTGGTTAGTGACTGTGGAGGTCGAAGGGTGGGTGGTTACTGACTGTGGAGGGTGAAGGGTGGGAGGTTAGTGAATGTGGAGGGAGAAGGATGGGTGGTTAGTGACTGTGGAGGTAGAAGGGTGGATGGTTACTAACTGGAGGTATATGGGTGGGTGGTTAGTGACTGTGAAGGTTGAAGGGTGGGTGGTTACTGACTGTGGAGGTAGAAGGGTGGGTGGCTAGTGACTGTGGAAGTAGAAGGGTGGGTGGTTACTGATTTTCGAGGGAGAAAGATGGGTGGTGACTATCTGTGGAGGAAGGTAGGTGGGTGGTTAGTGACTGTGGAGGGAGAAGGGTGGGTGGTTACTGTCTGTGGAGGAAGAAGGGTGGCTGGTTACTGACTGTGTAGGAAAAAGGGTGGATGGTTACTGACTGTGGAGGGAGAAGTGTGGGTGGTTAGTGACTGTGGAAGAAGAAGAGTGGGTGGTTAGTGACTGTGGAGGGAGAAGAGTGGGTGGTTAGTGACTGTGGAGGGAGAAGGGTGGGTGGTTACTGACTGTGGAGGGAGAAGGGTGGGTGGTTACTGACTGTGCAGGGAGAAGGGTGGGTGGTTAGTGACTGTGGAGGGAGAAAGGTGAGTGGTTAGTGACTGTGGAGGGAGAAGGGTGGGTGTTTACTAACTGTGGAGGGAGAAGGGTGGGTGGTTATTGACTGTGGAGGGAGAAGGCTGGGTGGTTAGTGACTGTGGAGGGAGAAGAGTGGGTGGTTAGTGACTGTGGAGGGAGAAGGGTGGGTGGTTACTGAATGTGGAGGGAGAAGGGTGGGTTGTTATTGACTGTGGACGGAGAAGGGTGGGTGGTTAGTGACTGTGGAGGAAGAAGGGTGGGTGGTTACTGACTGTGGAGGTAGAAGGGTGGGTGGTTACTGACTGTGGAGGTAGAAGGGTGGGTGGTTACTGACTGTGGAGGAAGGAAGGTGGGTGGTTAGTGACTGTGGAGGGTGAAGGGTGGGTGGTTAGTGACTGTGGAGGGAGAAGGGTGGGTGGTTAGTGACTGTAGAGGTAGAAGTGCGGATGGTTACTAACTGGAGGTAGAAGGGTGGGTGGTTAGTGACTGTGGAGGTAGAAGGGTGGGTGGTTACTGACTGTGGAGGTAGAAGGGTGGGTGGCTAGTGATTGTGGAAGTAGAAGGGTGGGTGGAAACTGATTTTCGAGGGAGAAAGATGGGTAGTGACTATCTGTGGAGGAAGGTAGGTGGGTGGTTAGTGACTGTGGAGGAAGAAAGGTGGGTGGTTACTGACTGTGGAGGTAGAAGGTGGGTGGTTAGTGACTGTGGAGGGAGAAGGGTGGGTGGTTAGTGACTGTGGAGGAAGAAGGGTGGGTGATTAGTGAATGTGGATGGAGAAGGGTGGGTGGTTACTGACTGTGGAGGGAGAAGGGTGGGTGGTTACTGACTGTGCAGGGAGAAGAGTGGGTGGTTAGTGACTGTGGAGGGAGAAGGGTGAGTGGTTAGTGACTGTGGAGGGAGAAGGGTGGGTGGTTACTAACTGCGGAGGGAGAAGGGTGGGTGGTTATTGACTGTGGAGGGAGAAGGCTGGGTGGTTAGTGACTGTGGAGGGAGATGGGTGGGTGGTTAGTGACTGTAGAGGAAGAAGGGTGGGTGGTTACTGACTGTGGAGGATGGAAGGTGGGTGGTTACTGATTGCGGAGGAAGAGGGTGGGTGGTTAATGACTGTGGAGGGAGAAGGGTGGGAGGTTAGTGACTATGGAGGAAGAAGGGTGGGTAAGTAGTGACTGTGGAGGGAGATGGGTGGGTGGTTACTGACTGTGGAGGGCGGCTGTTTCGTGTTTAGTGACTGTGGAGGGAGAAGGGTGGGTGGTTACTGACTTTGGAGGTAGAAGGGTGGGTGGGTAGTGACTGTGGAGGAAGAAGGGTGGGTGGTTAGTGACTGTGGAGGGAGAAGAGTGGGTGGTTAGTGACTGTGGAGGGAGAAGGGTGGGTGGTTACTGACTGTGGAGGGAGAAGGGTGGGTTGTTATTGACTGTGGACGGAGAAGGGTGGGTGGTTAGTGACTGTGGAGGAAGAAGGGTGGGTGATTACTGACTGTGGAGGTAGAAGGGTGGGTGGTTACTGACTGTGGAGGTAGAAGGGTGGGTGGTTACTGACTGTGGAGGAAGGAAGGTGGGTGGTTAGTGACTGTGGAGGGTGAAGGGTGGGTGGTTAGTGACTGTGGAGGGAGAAGGGTGGGTGGTTAGTGACTGTGGAGGGAGAAGGGTGGGTGGTTAGTGACTGTGGAGGAAGAAAGGTGGGTGGTTACTGACTGTTGAGGTAGAAGGGTGGGTGGTTACTGACTGTGGAGGAAGGAAGGTGGGTGGTTAGTGACTGTGGAGGGTGAAGGGTGGGTGGTTAGTGACTGTGGAGGGAGAAGGGTGGGTGGTTAGTGACTGTGGAGGGAGAAGGGTGGGTGGTTAGTGACTGTAGAGGTAGAAGTGCGGATGGTTACTAACTGGAGGTAGAAGGGTGGGTGGTTAGTGACTGTGGAGGTAGAAGGGTGGGTGGTTACTGACTGTGGAGGTAGAAGGGTGGGTGGCTAGTGATTGCGGAAGTAGAAGGGTGGGTGGTTACTGATTTTCGAGGGAGAAAGATGGGTAGTAGTGCCTATCTGTGGAGGAAGGTAGGTGGGTGGTTAGTGACTGTGGAGGAAGAAAGGTGGGTGGTTACTGACTGTGGAGGTAGAAGGGTGGGTGGTTAGTGACTGTGGAGGGAGAAGGGTGGGTGGTTAGTGACTGTGGAGCAAGAAGGGTGGGTGGTTAGTGACTGTGGAGGGAGATGGGTGGGTGGTTATTGACTGTGGAGGGAGAAGGCTGGGTGGTTAGTGACTGTGGAGGGAGATGGGTGGGTGGTTAGTGACTGTAGAGGAAGAAGGGTGGGTGGTTACTGACTGTGGAGGATGGAAGGTGGGTGGTTACTGATTGTGGAGGAAGAGGGTGGGTGGTTAATGACTGTGGAGGGAGAAGGGTGGGAGGTTAGTGACTATGGAGGAAGAAGGGTGGGTAAGTAGTGACTGTGGAGGGAGATGGGTGGGTGGTTACTGACTGTGGAGGGCGGCTGTTTCGTGGTTAGTGACTGTGGAGGGAGAAGGGTGGGTGGTTACTGACTTTGGAGGTAGAAGGGTGGGTGGGTAGTGACTGTGGAGGAAGAAGGGTGGGTGGTTAGTGACTGTGGAGGGAGAAGAGTGGGTGGTTAGTGACTGTGGAGGGAGAAGGGTTGGTGGTTACTGACTGTGGAGGGAGAAGGGGGGGTTGTTATTGACTGTGGACGGAGAAGGGTGGGTGGTTAGTGACTGTGGAGGAAGAAGGGTGGGTGGTTACTGACTGTGGAGGTAGAAGGGTGGGTGGTTACTGACTGTGGAGGTAGAAGGGTGGGTGGTTAGTGACTGTGGAGGGTGAAGGGTGGGTGGTTAGTGACTGTGGAGGGAGAAGGGTGGGTGGTTAGTGACTGTGGAGGGAGAAGGGTGGGTGGTTAGTGACTGTGGAGGAAAAAAGGTGGGTGGTTACTGACTGTGGAGGTAGAAGGGTGGGTGGTTACTGATTGTGGAGGTAGAAGGGTGGGTGGTTACTGACTGTGGAGGAAGGAAGGTGGGTGGTTAGTGACCGTGGAGGGTGAAGGGTGGGTGGTTAGTGACTGTGGAGGGAGAAGGGTGGGTGGTTAGTGACTGTAGAGGTAGAAGTGCGGATGGTTACTAACTGGAGGTAGAAGGGTGGGTGGTTAGTGACTGTGGAGGTAGAAGGGTGGGTGGTTACTGACTGTGGAAGTAGAAGGGTGGGTGGCTAATGATTGTGGAAGTAGAAGGGTGGGTGGTTACTGATTTTCGAGGGAGAAAGATGGGTAGTGACTATCTGTGGAGGAAGGTAGGTGGGTGGTTAGTGACTGTGAGGAAGAAACGTGGGTGGTTACTGACTGTGGAGGTAGAAGGGTGGGTGGTTAGTGACTGTGGAGGGAGAAGGGTGGGTGGTTAGTGACTGTGGAGGAAGAAGGGTGGGTGATTAGTGAATGTGGATGGAGAAGGGTGGGTGGTTACTGACTGTGGAGGGAGAAGGGTGGGTGGTTACTGACTGTGCAGGGAGAAGGGTGGGTGGTTAGTGACTGTGGAGGGAGAAGGGTGAGTGGTTAGTGACTGTGGAGGGAGAAGGGTGGGTGGTTACTAACTGCGGAGGGAGAAGGGTGGGTGGTTATTGACTGTGGAGGGAGAAGGCTGGGTGGTTAGTGACTGTGGAGGGAGATGGGTGGGTGGTTAGTGACTGTAGAGGAAGAAGGGTGGGTGGTTACTGACTGTGGAGGATGGAAGGTGGGTGGTTACTGATTGTGGAGGAAGAGGGTGGGTGGTTAATGACTGTGGAGGGAGAAGGGTGGAAGGTTAGTGACTATGGAGGAAGAAGGGTGGGTAAGTAGTGACTATGGAGGGAGATGGGTGGGTGGTTACTGACTTTGGAGGTAGAAGGGTGGGTGGGTAGTGTCTGTGGAGGAAGAAGGGTGGGTGGTTAGTGACTGTGAAGGTAGAAGGGTGGGTGGTTACTGACTGTGGAGGTAGAAGGGTGGGTGATTACTGACTGTGGAGGAAGGAAGGTGGGTGGTTACTGACTGTGGAGGAAGAGGGTGGTTGGTTAATGATTGTGGAGGGAGAAGGGTGGGGGGTTAGTTATTGTGGAGGAACAAGGGTGGTTGGTTAGTGACTGTGGAGGGAGTAGGGTGGGTGGTTACTGACTGTGGATGTAGAAGGGTGGGTGGTTACTGTGGAGGAATGAAGGTGGGTGGTTAGTGACTGTGGAGGGTGAAGGGTGGGTGGTTAGTGAATGTGAAGGGAGAAGGGTGGGTGGTTAGTGAGACTATGAAGGAAGAAGGGTGGGTAAGTAGTGACTGTGGAGGGAGATGGGTGGTTACTGACTGTGGAGGGCGGCTGTTTCGTGGTTAGTGACTGTGGAGGGAGAAGGGTGGGTGATTACTGACTGTGGAGGAAGGAAGGTGGGTGGTTACTGACTGTGGAGGAAGAGGGTGGTTGGTTAATGACTGTGGAGGGAGAAGGGTGGGGGGTTAGTTATTGTGGAGGAAGAAGGGTGGGTGGTTACTGACTGTGGAGGTAGAAGGGTGGGTGATTACTGACTGTGGAGGAAGGAAGGTGGGTGGTTACTGACTGTGGAGGAAGAGGGTGGTTGGTTAATGACTGTGGAGGGAGAAGGGTGGGTGGTTAGTGACTGTGGAGGGAGTAGGGTGGGTGGTTACTGAATGTGGATGTAGAAGGGTGGGTGGTTACTGTGGAGGAAGGAAGGTGGGTGGTTAGTGACTGTGAAGGGTGAAGGGTGGGTGGTTAGTGAATGTGAAGGGAGAAGGGTGGGTGGTTAGTGACTGTGGAGGTAGAAGGGTGGATGGTTTCTAATTGGAGGTAGAAGGGTGGGTTGTTAGTGACTGTGGATGTAGAAGGGTGGGTGGTTAGTGACTGTGGAAGTAGAAGGGTGGGTGGTTACTGTCTGTGGATGTAGAAGGGTGGGTGCTTACTGAATGTGGAGGAAGAGCCAGTACAACAATTTCCACGAGCCTATACAACAACTAACACGAGCCGATACATCATCTACAATGAGCTAATACAACAACTACTTCAAGGTAATACAGCAAATTCCACGAACCACTACAAGAACTAACACGAGCTAATACAACACCTTCTACAAGAGAATACAACACGAGCCACTATAAAATCCACAAAAGAGACAATTCTACAAATCACTGCAACAAGTACCACGCACAACTACACGAATTACCACTAGCTAGTACAACAACTAACACGAACCACAACAACAACTATGTTGAGCCACCACAAGAACTATCACGAGCCACTACATCAAACACCACCAACCCTAATGTCAGCTATTACAACACCTACCCTTCAGCAACTACCACGAGCCACTACAACAACCACCACAAGCCATTACAAGAACTATCCCGAGACAACTACAACAACTACAACGAGCTATTGCAATAACTACCATTAAGCAACTACCTCGAGCCACTTTAACAACTACCTCGAGCCACTTCAACCACTACCACGAGCATTAAACAACTTCCTTGAGCCATTAAACTACGACCACGTGCCACTTCAACAACTACCATGATCCATTAAACTACGACTACGAGCCACTACAACAATTTCCACGAGCCACTACAAGAACTATCACTAGCAACTACACGAACTACCACGAGTAACTACAAAAACTACTACAGGCCACTACAAGAATTACCATGATCCAATACAGCAACTAACACGAGGCAATACAATAGTTAACACGACCCACTACAACAACTAACACGAGCCACTACAAAAACTAACACGAGCCACTACAAAAACGAACAATCAACCACAACAACTTCACGAGCCACTACAACAACTAACACGAGGCAATACAACAACTAACACGAGCCACTACAACAACTAACACGAGCCACTACAAAAACTAACAATCAACCACAACAACTTCACAAGCCACTACAACAACTAACACGAGGCAATACAACAACTTACACGAGCCACTACAACAACTAACACGAGGCAGTACACGAGGGTGGTTAGTGACTGTGGAGGGAGAAGTGTGGGTGGTAAGTCACTGTGGAGGAAGAAGGGTGGGTGGTTAGTGACTGTGGAGGGAGAAGTGTGGGTGGTTAGTCACTGTGGAGGAAGAAGGGTGGGTGGTTAGTGACTGTGGAGGGAGAAAGGTGGGTGGTTACTGACTGTGGAGGAAGAAGGGTGGGTGGTTATTGCATGTGGAGGGAGAAGGGAGGGTGGTTAGTGACTGTGGAGGGAGAAGGGTGTGTGGTTACTGTCTGTGCAGGGAGAAAGGTGGGTGGTTACTGACTGTGGAGGAAGAAGGGTGGGTGGTTATTGCATGTGGAGGGAGAAGGGAGGGTGGTTAGTGACTGTGGAGGGAGAAGGGTGGGTGGTTACTGTCTGTGGAGGAAGAAGGGTGGGTGGTTATTGCATGTGGAGGAAGAAGGGAGGGTGGTTAGTGACTGTGGAGGGAGAAGGGTGGGTGGTTACTGAGTGTGCAGGGAGAAAGGTGGGTGGTTACTGACTGTGGAGGAAGAAGGGTGGGTGGTTATTGCATGTGGAGGGAGAAGGGTGGGTGGTTACTGTCTGTGGAGGAAGAAGGGTGGCTAGTTACTGACTGGGGAGGGAAAAGGGTGAGGGGTTACTGAGTGTGGAGGGAGAAGTGTGGGTGGTTAGTGACTGTGGAGGAAGAAGGGTGGGTGATTAGTGACTGTGGAGGGAGAAGGGTGGGTGGTTACTGACTGTGCAGGGAAAAAGGTGGGTGGTTACTGACTGTGGAGGGAGGAGGGAGAAGACTGGGTGGTTAGTGACTGTGGTGGGAGAAGATTGGGTGGTTAGTGACTGTGGACGGAGAAAGGGGGGTGGTTACTGACTGTGGAGGAAGAAGGGTGGGTGGTTATTGCATGTGGAGGGAGAAGGGTGGGTGGTTAGTGACTGTGGATGGAGGTGGGAGAAGGCTGGGTGGTTATTGCATGTGGAGGGAGAAGGGTGGGTGGTTAGTGACTGTGGAGGGAGAAGGGTGGGTGGTTTATGACTGTGGAGGGAGAAGGGTGGGTGGTTATTGCATGTGGAGGGAGAAGGGTGGGTGGTTAGTGACTGTGGAGGGAGAAGGGTGGGTGGTTAGTGACTGTGGAGGAAGAAGGGTGGGTGGTTATTGCATGTGGAGGGAGAAGGGTGGGTGGTTACTGACTGTGCAGGGAGAAAGGTGCGTGGTTACTGACTGTGGAGGGAGGAGGGAGAAGGCTGGGTGGTTAGTGACAGCGGAGGGAGAAGAGTGGGTGGTTAGTGACTGTGGAGGGAGAAAGGTGGGTGGTTACTGACTGTGGTGGAAGAAGGGTGGGTGGTTATTGCA